>NC_091125.1:166405396-166485396 GCF_040183065.1 Periplaneta americana
TTCACATTCCTGCCACTACCGGCGTTACCGTACGTATCGGTAAGTACTCTTCTGAATGAACGCCGTACTTGCTAGGCAACTTCTCTGGCACATAAGTAATACACCTCTGCGGAAGTGTAGGAAGATTGAATTCTCTAGGCTCATCGACTAGCCACATGACGGCGTACAGCGAGCCATGACACACTTTGAACTGAACAACCAGTACATGAATGTACACGTCAATTACATAATAAATAAAAAAACACAATAAAATTAAAAACACTACATGTTAAAATACATTTAAAATAAATAATATAATCGAGTAGTATTGCATATATCATAACTTATGATTTAGGAATTCTTTTACTGAATAAAAAGTTTGGTCAGTTAAAATCTGTTTAACTTTCGCTTTAAATTTTCCATAAGGTGAAGATTGTATCTCCAACTGTAATTTATTAAAAATCACAATGCCAGTATAGGCAGGCGATTTTTCATATTTCACAAGTCTATGATTTTTTATTGAGAACAGATGTGCATCTCGTGTATTATAATTATGATAATCTAGATTCTTATTGCATTTATTCTCATTCTGTTTCAAGAAGATTAGGCATCTGTAAATATAAATGGATGGATATGTTAAAATTTTATATCGCTTAAAAATGGATCGTATAATTCTTTTTTGTGCAATAAATATCCTATTAACATTGGTAGAGTTACCCCATAAGGAAACGGCATAACTGAGATATGCAAAAGCAAGTGAATAGTAAATTGAAATCAAAATTTTGGTGTTTAATATATCTCTCAGTTGCAAAATAGCAAAATTAGTAGAACAAAGTTTCTTAGCAATAAAATCAGAATGCTCGTTCCAAGTCAATAGATTATCCATAATTATGCCAAGAAATTTAGTACTATCTACTAAAAAGTAATTGGGCACAGTTTTTGCCCATTTAGAACCTCGTGGTACCACCTCTTGTTGCTATAACAACAGCCACCCTGTCAGGCATGCTCTCCACTAGTTTGTGTAGGATATCCACTGGAATGCGTCGTCATTCCTCTTGCAACATGGCACTCAGTTGGACAATGGAAGTTGGCCCCAAGTTTCGGAGGCTACTATGCAGTAGTATGCAGACAAAAATGTTCACCGGTTGGACTGGCCTGCACGGAGTCCTGATCTCAATCCCATAGAGCACCTTTGGGACTAATTGGACCAGCCATTGAGGTCTCGGGAGATGCGGCCAACTTCCATTGTCCAACTGAGTGCCATGTTGCAAGAGGAATAGCGACGCAATCCAGTGGATATCCTACACAAACTAGTGGAGAACATGCCTGACAGGGTGGCTGCTGTTATAGCAAAAAGAGGTGGTACCACGAGGTTCTAAAGGGGAATAACAGTGCCCAATTACTTTTTGGTAGACAGTGTACCTCTTTATTTCAGATTAAGAAGTAAAATTATAAAGTAAGAGAGTTCATAGTGTGTGAAGGTTTGACTTCAAGCAAAAAACTAGATTCAAAGGAAGGTTTTGTTCATATTTCTCTTTGATTATGTCTCGTGACGGGAATATTGTACGAAATGGAAATATAAACATGGGAAATTTATCTTTTGAAGAGTTGTAGAAGTTCAAATATCTTGGAGCAACAGTAACAAATATAAATGATACTCGGGAGGAAATTAAACGCAGAATAAATATGGGAAATGCCTGTTATTATTCGGTTGAGAAGCTTTTATCATCCAGTCTGCTGTCAAAAACTCTGAAAGTTAGAATTTATAAAACAGTTCTTTATGGTTGTGTAACTTGGACTCTCACTTTGAGAGAGAAACATAGGTTAAGGGTGTTTGAGAATAAGGTGCCTAGGAAAATATTTGGGACTAAGAGGGTGAAGTTATAGGAGAATGGAGAAAGTTACACAACACAGAACTGCACGTATTGTATTCTTCATCTGACATAATTAGGAACATTAAATTCACACGTTTGAGATGGGCAGGGCATGTAGGACGTATGGGCGAATCCAGAAATGCATATAGAGTGTTAGTTGGGAGGCCGGAGGGAAAAAGACCTTTAGGGAGGCCGAGACGTATATGGGAAGATAATATTAAAATGGATTTGAGGGAGGTGGGATATGATGATAGAGAATGGATTAATCTTGCTCAGGATAAGGACCAATGGCGGGCTTATGTGAGGGTGGCAATGAACCTCCGGGTTCCTTAAAAGCCAGTAAGTAAATAAGTAGCATCTCAGGGAATTTCCTAGCATATTGTTGGGTGGCAACAGTTCAATTTCCTGGCCCCCAAGCTCACCCATATATGATCCTTAGACTAATTCGTGTGGGCCATGTCAAGGGATTTTGTACATACCATCTCTGTATGCAAATATTTCCATCATAATAACTCTACTTAAGTAATCAAAACATTTGAGTACTGTTTCCCGGCCATCAAGTCACTCAATTGAGTGCGCTCCTTTTATAATGGCAGTTTACTTTAATATATGTCAACATATATGTCGAACATGGAGTAAAGCCACCGGAATAGCTCGGTAGGTTAAGGTGCTTGCCTGCCGATTCAGAGTTGCGCTCGGGCGCGGGTTTGATTCACGCTTAGGCTGATTACCTGGTTGGGCTTTTTCCGAGTTTTCCCCAACCGTAAGGCAAATGTCAGGTAATCTATTATGAATCCTCGGCCTCATCTCGCCAAATATCATCTCGCTATCACCAATCCCATCGACGCTAAATAACCACATAGTTGATACAGCGTCGTTAAACAACGAAGTAAAAAACATGGACTAAGGCCTTAAAGGAAAAAACACTGGAGGAGAGGGATTCGATCCGGTGCTGTGCATTGAACTTCGGCATAGCTCAGTGGTTAGAGCGCTTCGTACTTAGAACCAAGGACCCGGGTTCGATCTCCGACGGCGGAATGAATTTTTCTCCTCTAATAACCATTATACAGTGACATCATTTTATTTTTACTAACATTTTTAATATTAACCTGACTATACCTTTAGAGAACTGGAAATACAGATTGGTGCCTCCTCCCATGACTGTAGTTCGATGATACTGGCTTAAAACACAAACAAATCGCTCTACTAGATATAGGAGGGAAGAAAAGTAGTTCATCCATTTACGTAAACTAGGAAATATCGCGATTTTGAGTTCGATAATTTTCATTAGATTTTTGTTTAATCTTAATACAATACTGTATTAAGAATAAGTGTTTTTACTCACGAACTAAGTTAGCCATGCGAACGTATTCATTATGCAGTGTATATTATACTGTCTACACCACATTAGCGTACAATATAGAGAATGAAGTTAAATTGAAAAATAATCATAATATGGATATTTAAACACATATTTGAAAATGGTGGCCGTTCATTTCGATACAGGCTTCAGTTCTTTTCTGCATATTATCGCACTATAGACTATTGCATCTAATTCCAATTGCCAGTTTCGTCCTTCGTAGGCCTACTAGTAACTCATGTTGAAATAATTTTGTACCTAGTCTAAAAAAGAGTACCTTACGTACTGTAAATTCAATCTTCACTTCTGCCCGACCCGCACAGATAAAATTACTCAGTCATGCTATCTACTGTCCGTCCAAGTGGTTATGTCGCAGGATTGTAGAAAGGGAGGAAATCACGTGACAGTTAATTACTTAACGAGGCCCTTTTATTTAAGTTATTTTAAACAATTGTATAATATTACGTAAACGTCCAATTCCTAACAGAAATTAATGTTTTCAGAAAAATGGCTAAGACAGCCCAGCTACTAGACTTTACAGAGGGACGAACAGAAGCAGGTGGAGGAAATAGGGATGCGACGGACAGTATCTGTGCGAAAATATGATTCAATATTGAAAGCTCTTTCGTCACTGGAAAACGCGAACATATTTCTGGAACGTACTATACTCACTAACTCAGTGCTGTTTACTATATGCGGTCTTGGATCTGTGTGTAGAGGACAGTTGGAACTTCATTAGTAGAAGGGGTGGGAGTGAAGTACATTCAAAAACTCAGGTACAATAAAAACTGAAGTAAAAATAAAATGATGTCCATGTACAACCTAAGCTTAAGACATAATTATTGTAATAATTATCTTATCTTATATATTGCCTATAACAGCAATATAAATTTCATTTAATTTAGGTGCACTTTTCTCAGGACTTGCATAAGATACACATTTGAAATTTTAGGGGTTATTCTTCAAGTATTATTGTATGTAACAGGCGCACTGTTCAAAACATACAGAGGTGAGCCTGCCTGGAGAGAAATAAAAAATAGGTTGCAGCCGCCAAATTACTCTTCAAGGAACGACCACTCATATAAATTGAGGGAAAGAAGGCAGAGGACGGACACTGGAAAGTTTTCTTTTCTCAATCGTACTATCAGGGACTGGAATGCTTTACCTGCAGACTTACTAAAGGCTTTACCAACAACCAAAAATGCATTTAAAAATAGGCTTCAGGACCTTACTAATAGACGGTAATTATACACAGTACTTAAAGGGTGTAAATGATATGTTGTTATTGAAGTGTTGTATCAGTGAAGAATTATGTTGTGTCAGTGAAGTGTGTTGTATCAGTGAAGAAGTATGTCATGTCAGTGAAGTGTGCTGTGTAAGTGAAACGTGTTCCTGTCAGTGAAGCTTTATAGTTTATAGTGGCAGTGCATAGTATTTGAACAGTGAAATGTTTTTGAAGTGTTAGTGAAATTAGGATAGAATCAGTGAAATGTGTCGTAGTTCCAGTGCAGTGAGTGAGTTGACAGCGAAATGAGTATAATGCTGAAAGGTGCTTGTGCAGATATGAACATATACTCCTGGGTTTTAGTTCGATCTCAGTTTTAAGATACAAATTAGAATATTTCAATCGTTTCATTTAATTTAGTATATTCTCTGTTGTTGTTATTATTATTATTATTATTAGTATTAATTATTAGTATTATCATTAATTGTATTTTTAATTAATAATTTTATTATTGTCATTATTGAGTGTAATTAGTTACCACTGCCACCGGGTATATACCCATTGCAGTGTGAATAAATACATACACATACACAAAATTACAGTCTTTATCTTTCATTACTCTGCTTTACATTGATGGGATGGCAGTACAGACTTCTCTTAAATAATTTAATAATGAAAATGAACTCATCGTATCGTTAAATGGCACCGATTATGTCTGTGGCCTTTATTTGTTTCAGAATGAAATAAAACATGAAAGCATCGCTATCAGGATTCCATGTAGGCTACAAAAGAGATTGTTTTCGCCGCCTATTGTTGGTATCTCTTTTGAAATAATAATAAATGTCATGCTGGAAAAATAACATTCATAATGGAAGGTCGACTGTTGCTCAATATAATTAGGAAAGCTTCTCCGATGGCGATGCTTGCCAAAGTCCCACTTTCTAGTCATGAAGCGGAGTTGAAAAACACAATTACGACAAAGGTACTCCTCTCTCTCAGTCCCGCCATTTTATAATATTAATTGGACAATGCAGCTCGGTCGTGTTTTGTTATTTTATTTCACCTCGATGCAGACCATAGATTTGCTTTCAGCTAATTATCATTGGTGTCTGTAACTTCAACGGTATGAAATAAGGAGCAAGAGAAAAATGAATAGGGTGTTTGAAAATTTGATGTACAATATATAAACGCCTTGGTTGTAAACTCTGCCAGCCACACACCAATGTATTTGCGGAGGAATAGCTTATATTTACGGCCATCATTCACTCAGCTGTGAGAGGAGCAAGGGTCGCATTCCCAGACATACATCACTCAATGATATCATTAAAAGATCTCTGACTTCTTGTGGCATCCCGTCTCTTTTGGAACCACCAGGTATTAGTCGCGCGGATGGTAAACGACCCGATGGTCTCACCAGCGAATAGGGATTATAAAGAATGGACACTTCGCGTCGGTACCTTTGATGTAGCCGGACTGATTTCAATGACCTTCAAGCCAGCTACAGCGTGAGATTCTGCTTTCTCCCTAGAGTTGGCGCTGACATCACACCAGCTAGCAGTCGACACAGCGGAAATATAACACATATAATTAATACATCTAGGTACATTATGTACTCAAATAAAATAAATTGGATCCACAAAATAATAAATCCGTCATTAACTGTAATGTCTAGACTCTAGAGTTCCTTTATAATGAGAGTTGAGACGTTGACCCCAACAACAATTAAAATATGTAATGATGTGATAGCGCTGAAAATGGAAAAACAAAACTCTTACGAGAAGTAAAACCATATACCTATATTATATTATATACAAATATAAACGAATTCGATACTTAATGTTATAATATATTATATTATTTTATAATATAATTTATTATATCTGAAATATAAAATATTATTATTACAACTAGTTTGCCACTGAGAAATAAGGAAAAGCTGTTAACTTGAATTTATTTGAAGCAAAGCGTTACTGGATTATGCAATAAGGTAGGCGATTTTGGATCCTGTGCCTCTACTCTATTCTCAATTTTGCGTTGACACTCTAGCTCCATCTCACTTGCCGAATACCTCCAGACGCGCGGCATCTGCTGCTGAATTAGAAGTGAAAAAAAAAAGGTCAATAAGTATGCTCATCTTTTAGACAATTATATCTTTGTCCCCTTTGCTGTGGAGACCTTCGGTCCTTGGAGTCATGACGCTAAGGTTTTGGTATCTCAAATCGGCCAAATTTTGATCTCCATTACTGGTGATCGTCGTTGCACTACTTATTTGCGTCAACGCTTAAGTATTGCAATTCAACGTGGAAATGCAATGAGCGTTTGGGTACTCTTCCCGAGTCCAGCCCTTTGGATGAACTCTTTCTCTTGTAAAATTGATTTAGTATTCCGTATGTAAATATTTATATTTGGTTTTATATGCTGTATGAAATTATTTAAATAATTTTTCTGTTTAATTTTATAAACAAATATTATTATAATTTAATTTGAGTTCTAAATGTGTCTGACATTAAAAATGTACTCTTATTTATTTTAAACATAGTTCTCGATATTACAATTATCTGTGACTCAATCCTATGGCTATGGAAAGTAAAGTAAAAAGTGGAAACTGGTTAATAACAATCTGGATAGTTGCAACTAATCATTATTGTACTTTATACTCCTGTTTAAATTTATATTTAGATTTAAAGTTTTCAAGCTACCATTCCAGTAATTCGAAATGACATTGTATATAGTCTAGGTACACTTCGTGAGATAAGAGCAAGTCCCTGATTCGCCACTCCCTCTAAATTGCTACTTCTTGTAAATCACACTTACGTATAGTATGTTCAGAATTATTGTTGTTATTATTGTTATTACTTATGGGAAATGCCTGTTAAAGATTCAAAAACGGGCTCTTAAGTGTTGTCGGAAAAATTCACCATTAAAATGGGACACACTCACGGACAGGAGAACGCGAATTCGATTATGCGCACTGTTCAAAACATACAGAGGTAAGCCTGCCTGGAGAGAAATAAAAAATAGGTTGCAGTCGCAAATTACTCTTCAAGGAACGACCACTCATATAAATTGAGGGAAAGAAGGCAGAGGACGGACACTGGAAAGTTTTCTTTTCTCAATCGTACTATCAGGGACTGGAATGCTTTACCTGCAGACTTACTAAAGGCTTTACCAACAACCAAAAATGTATTTAAAAATAGGCTTAAGGACCTTACTAATACACGGTAATTATACACAGTATTTAAAGGGTGTAAATGATATGATGTTATTGAAGTGTTGTATCAGTGAAGAATTATGTTGTGTCAGTGAAGTGTGTTGTATCAGTAAAGAAGTATGTCGTGTCAGTGAAGTGTGCTGTGTAAGTGAAACGTGTTCCTGTCAGTGAAGCTTTATAGTTTATAGTGGCAGTGCATAGTATTTGAACAGTGAAATGTTTTTGAAGTGTTAGTGAAATCAGGATAGAATCAATGCAGTAGTTCGTAGTTCCATTGAAGTGAGTGAGTTGACAGCGAAATGAGTGTAATTTGAAAGGTACTTGTGCAGATATGAACATATCATACTCGTGGCTTTTAGTTCGATCTTAGTTTTAAGATACAAATTAGATTTATTTCAAATGTTATTTTAAGTGATCGTTTCATTTAATTTACTATATATTCCCTGTTGTTGTTGTTGTTGTTGTTGTTATTATTATTATTATTATTATTATTATTATTATTATTATTATTATTATTAATTATTGTTAGTATTAATTATTAGTATTATTATTAACTGTATTTTTAATTAATAAGTTTATTATTGTCATTATTGAGTGTAATTAGTTACCACTGCCACCGGGTATATACCCACTGCAGTGTGAATAAATAAATACATACATACATACATACATACATACATACATACATACATACATACATACATACATACATACATACATACATACATACATACATACATACATACATACATACATACATACATACATACATACATACATACATACATACATTATTCGGTAGAGAAGCTTTTGTCATCTAGTCTTACTTACTTACTGGCTTTTAAGGCACCCGGAGGTTCATTGCCGCCCTCACATAAGCCCGCCATTGGTCCCTATCCTGAGCAAGATTAATCCAGTCTCTACCATCATATCTACTTCCCTCAAATCCATTTTAATATTATCTTCCCACCTACATCTCGGCCTCCCCAAAGGTCTTTTTCCCTCCGGCCTACCAATTAACACTATATATGCATTTCTGGATTCGCCCATACGTGCTACATGACCTGCCCATCTCAGATGTCTGGATTTAATGTTCCTAATTATGTCAGGTGAAGAATACAATGCGTGCAGCTCTGCGTTGTGTAACTTTCTCCATTCTCTTGTAACTTCATCCCTCTTAGCCCCAAATATTTTCCTAAGAACCTTATTCTCAAATACCCTTAATCTCTGTTCCTCTGTCAAAGTGAGACTCCAAGTTTCACAACCATATAGAACAACCGGTAATATAACTATTTTATAAATTTTAACTTTCAGATCTTTTGACAGCAGACTAGATGACAAAAGCTTCTCACCCGAATAATAACATGCATTTCCCTTATTTATTATGCGTTTAATTTCCTCCCGAGTGTCATTTATATTTATTTTGTTACTGTTCCTCCACGATATTTGAAGTTCTCCACCTTTTCGAAGGATAAATCTCCAATTTTTATGTTTTCATTTCGTACAATATTCTAGTCACGAGACATAATCATATGCTTTGTCTTTTCGGGATTTACTTCCAAACCTATCGCTTACTTGCTTCCAGTAAAATTCCCGTGTTGTCCTTAATCGTTTGTGGATTTTCTCCTAACATATTCACGTCATCCGCATAGACAAGTAGCTGATGTAACCCGTTCAATTCCAAACCCTCTCTGTTATCCTGAACTTTCCTAATGGCATATTGTAGAGCGAAGTTAAAAAATAGAAGTAATAGTGCATCTCCTTGCTTTAGCTCAAAAAATGATAGTGCATCTTCTTGCTTTAGTCCGCAGTGAATTATTTTATCTTTGGAAATTGCACAGATTACGTTTCGTGACCTTTCATTCTTTCACAAAGTTAAAAACTTTATCTACAGTATTTTTTAGATAGGCCAACATTTTCGTTTTCCATTAGGCCCTAGGATTATATCTATAATGATATTCTAAATGGTTCCGTCCTAAGCACACGTGTGAACCAATTCTCTCTACATTTTACTATTTCATCTAACAGGTATATATTACTGTTTTATAGTTGATTTCTTATATTTCTCATTTCTTCACTTATTTTGCAATCCAACTTGGTGTATCCTACTAAGGTCTAAATAATCTCACCTCTGCTACTTCTAATTACTGGAATTATTTCATAGAAATGTCCACGTTTGAGATTCCTATGTTAAGACTGGGTCCCAAGCCGTGGCATCGTGGTCTAAGGCATCCTGCCTAGGACTCTGGTTACGGAATGCGCGCTTGTTCGAGTCCTTATAGGGGAAGAAATTTTCTCATGAAATTTCGGCCAGTGTATGGGACCGGTGCCCACCCAGCATCGAGATGCACTTGGGGAGCTACGATAGGTAGCGAAAATCCGGTTTCGCAAACCAGCTATAACGGCTGGGGGGATCATCGTGCTAACCACACGATACCTCCATTCTGATTGGATGATCATCCACCTCTGCTTCGGCATGTGTACGTGAGGTCAGCAGCCAGCTGGTCGGTCTTGGCCCTTCAGGGCTGTAGCGCCGTGGATTTATTTATTATATTTATGTTAACACTGGATTAAACATAACTTCATAAAATTTCAGAATTGTGTCACAGCTCAGTAATCATTTAATATTGCGTAGTAATTGCCTAATTTATTTTTCTATAACACAAATCTTCATGTATGGTACTCGAAACTTGTTCAGTATTTCTTGTTAAGTTTATATACACACGCTTTAAAATCTATGGCCATAATATCGCGTATGAAGGACTTTGTGTAGGCTAAAAAAAAAGTCGTGTCGCTGTTATTCCCGGCGTGACACCTCCTCTTTGATTACGTCTTAGGAATTGAAGGCTCTATAAAGTGTAGGTAGGTAGTATCGTTCGTCATTTTTGTTCTTTCGTTGCCGAGCTACCAGATGAGGGATCTATTTGCCACAGTGTTAAACATTATTATGTCGTAGCTCCTATGATAATAAATCAAACGCACTGTAATTCAGCAAATAATTGAGCAGCAAATAAAGTCTTCGTGTGCTTTCTGCGAACGCCAACGAAAGAGCCAAAATGGCGGGCGATTATATTAAGTATTTATCGAGCCTTAGGAAATGCATAACTTCTTCATCAGCGAATCACAAAACGCACACCTTTAAATGTAGCTGACCTGCAACGCGATTGGCTGCCGAAAATTAGAGCGACTGGACTATATATCAGTAAGCGTACCTAACATTCTTAGTAGGCCTACTAATTTTGGTTCCAGATTCTGAGGCGTCATCAGATCAGAAAGCGATCTGTGCAAATAGATTTTCAACTCACTTTTCAGTAGACAGTAATGGAAATAATGCAGGCGTGTAACAGATTCAACAGGAGCTCTCGAGGAATAGAAAGCGAGGCGGAGGGAGATAGAGTTAGAGTCATCGACTGTCACGTCATAATCCCATCTACTACTCTGGAACAATAGCACGCAAAAAATTTAAAACGCAGACAAGTTTCGCTTTTATTGTACTTGAAATGAAGGAAGAGTCTGCAATCTTCAGACTTAGATCCTACATGAGTGATTGGAGTAGCATGCTCAGCTCGAATGGAACAAAACAAAAAGAGTTACCGTATCCAGGAAATAATACTTTTACAGACTTTGGCTGTTTTCCGCGGACTCCATAATCTCAAAAGTTATGCAACAACTCGATACCTTAGGCCTGTGTTCTACATCCTCCATCTGAAGTTTGCAAAACTGTTCGTTTGAAGTTTTGTGTCATCCATTATATTCACTAGACTTTACTGAAAGAGACTATTTTCTGTTTAAAAGCTTTAAAGGCTTAAAAAATTGACAACAGCAATAATTTTGTGAAAGAAAAGAATAATTGGTTTTTGTGAAATTAGGGGGGAAAAGGGCTTCTAAATTAACAACAGTAATAATTTTGTGAAAGTATAAAATAATTGGTTTTTGTGAAAGCAATATGCATATCATATTAGGGGTGGAAAAAGGGCTTCTAAATTGACAAAACAGTAATAATTTTGTGAGAGTATAAAATAATTGGTTTTTGTGAAAGACATTATGCATGTCATATTGGGGGGGGGGGAAAGGACTTCTAAATTAAAAACAGTAATAATTTTGTGGAAATAAAGAATAATTGGTTTTTGTGAAAGACATTATGCATATCATATTACAAGCATGAAATGGCTTCTAAATTGACAACAGTAATAATTTTGTGAAAGTATATAATAATTGGTTTTTGTGAAAGATATTATGCATATCATTATAGGGGGGAAAAGGGCTTCTAAATTGAAAACAGTAATAATTTTGTGAAAGTAAAGAATAATTGGGTTTTTGTGAAAGACATTATGCATATCATATGAGGAGGATAAAAGGGATTCTAAATTGACAACAGTAATGATTTTGTGAAAGTAAAGAATAAATCGTTTTTGTGAAAGACATTATGCATATCATATTAGGAGGATAAAAGGGATTCTAAATTGACAACAGTAATGATTTTGTGAAAGTAAAGAATAATTGGTTTTTGTGAAAGACATTATGCATATCATATTAGGAGGATAAAAGGGATTCTAAATTGACAACAGTAATGATTTTGTGAAAGTAAAGAATAATTGGTTTTTGTGAAAGACATTATGCATATCATATTAGGAGGATAAAAGGGATTCTAAATTGACAACAGTAATGATTTTGTGAAAGTAAAGAATAATTCGTTTTTGTGAAAGACATTATGCATATCATATTAGGAGGATAAAAGGGATTCTAAATTGACAACAGTAATGATTTTGTGAAAGTAAAGAATAATTCGTTTTTGTGAAAGACATTATGCATATCATATTAGGAGGATAAAAGGGATTCTAAATTGACAACAGTAATGATTTTGTGAAAGTAAAGAATAATTCGTTTTTGTGAAAGACATTATGCATATCATATTAGGAGGATAAAAGGGATTCTAAATTGACAACAGTAATGATTTTGTGAAAGTAAAGAATAATTGGTTTTTGTGAAAGACATTATGCATATCATATTAGGAGGATAAAAGGGATTCTAAATTGACAACAGTAATGATTTTGTGAAAGTAAAGAATAATTCGTTTTTGTGAAAGACATTATGCATATCATATTAGGAGGATAAAAGGGATTCTAAATTGACAACAGTAATGATTTTGTGAAAGTAAAGAATAATTCGTTTTTGTGAAAGACATTATGCATATCATATTAGGAGGATAAAAGGGATTCTAAATTGACAACAGTAATGATTTTGTGAAAGTAAAGAATAATTCGTTTTTTTGAAAGACATTATGCATATCATATTAGGAGGATAAAAGGGATTCTAAATTGACAACAGTAATGATTTTGTGAAAGTAAAGAATAATTCGTTTTTGTGAAAGACATTATGCATATCATATTAGGAGGATAAAAGGAATTCTAAATTGACAACAGTAATGATTTTGTGAAAGTAAAGAATAATTCGTTTTTGTGAAAGACATTATGCATATCATATTAGGAGGATAAAAGGGATTCTAAATTGACAACAGTAATGATTTTGTGAAGGTATAAAATAATTGGTTTTTGTGTAAGACATTACGCATATCATATTAGGGGGATAAAAGGGCTTCTGGATCGTACCAAAAGTGTTGTTAATTGAAAGAGAATCCCACCATTTTCTGTGGTAGGCTAAATTTAAAGACAGGTACATAGCATTACTATACTAATCTTTTCTTCGAAATAGGCTATAAAATGGCTGCCATCGCCCGTTGTATGTTTTTGTACTATTCCATTCATTGATATATTTCTGCCCAAGGGCAGGTCCTTCACTGCAAACGCCGCATTCTCCAATCGTCCCTATTCTCCGCCTTCCTCTTAGTTTTCTCATACGATCCATGTATCTTAATGTTGTTGATCATCTGATATCTTCTTCTGCTTCGAACTTTTCTCTCGTTCACATTCCTTTCAGTGCATCCTTCAGTGGACAATTTTCAAATGGACAAATGTTCAAAACGTTCTCCTCTTGCGTCCACACATGCATGCACTCGTCGCATAATGGACTGTCGCACCCTTTCACATACTCCCACAACGTATCAACTTGCATTGATAACATCATTCGATGATCGAATAAAATGAATATTATTATCGGTTACAAACTTAAGTTAAGTTGTTGGACTGTGCCTCGAAACGCGTTAAACGTAAACTTTCACTGTTATGAGTTTCTGAATTGATTAAAGTTGCAACACTTGCTACCAGCTGACAATATCTAACAAATGTTTCATTATTTTCTTTCATTAATAACTAAAAAACTAAGGATTTTCGGACATTACGTTTATATGAACGTCTTTTCTTGATTTTTTGTGAGGAACATGCCCCCAAGATTTGTCAAAGTATTTCTGAAACATCCTGTATATGAATTAAGTCATATCTTCACTTTTAAGCTTACAAAAATCTATTTAGTGTGATATTCAGAACACGAAAACTCATATTCTTATTTGGGTCCATATTAAATTATTTAATTTATGTATTTTATCATCCAGTCTGCTGTCAAAAAATCTGAAAGTTAGAATTTATAAAACAGTTATATTACCGGTTTGTTCTTTATAGTTGTGAAACTTGGACTCTCACTTTGAGAGAGGAACATAGGTTAAGGATGTTTGAGAATGAGGTGCTTAGGAAAATATTTGGGGCTAAGAGGGATGAAGTTACAGGAGAATGGAGAAAGTTACACAACGCAGAACTGCACGCATTGTATTCTTCACCTGACATAATTAGGAACATTAAATCCAGACGTTTCAGATGGGCAGGACATGTAGCACGTATGGGCGAATCCAGAAATGCATAAGGAATGTTAATTGGGTGGTCGGAGGGAAGAAGACCTTTGGGGAGGCCGAGACGTAGATGGGAAGATAATATTAAAATGGATTTGAGGGGGGGGTGGGATATGATGATAAAGACTGGATTGATCTTGCTCTGGTTGGGGACCTATGTATGTATGTATGTATGTATGTATGTATGTATTTATTCACACTGCAATGGGTATATACCCGGTGGCAGTGGTAACTAATTACACTCAATAATGACAATAATAAACTCATTAATTAAAAATACAGTTAATAATAATACCAATAATTAATATTAACAATAATTTATAATAATAATAATAATAATAATAATAATAATAAAAATAATAATAACAGGGAATATCCTAAATTAAATGAAGCACGATCACTCAAAATAACATTTAAAATAAATCTAATTTGTATCTTAAATCTAAGTTCGAACTAAAACCCACGAATATGATATGTTCATATCTGCACAAGTACCTTTCCACATTACACTCATTTCGCTGTCAACTCACTCACTGCACTGGAACTACGACACATTTCACTGATTCTATCCTGATTTCACTAACACTTCAAAAACATTTCACTGTTCAAATGCTTTGCACTGCCACTATAAACTATAAAGCTTCACTGACAGGAACACGTTTCACTTACACAACACACTTCACTGACACAACACACTTCACTGACACAACATAATTCTTCACTGATACAACACTTGAATAACAAAATATCATTTACACCCTTTAAATACTGTGTATAATTACCGTCTATTAGTAAAGTCCTTAAGCCTATTTTTAAATACATTTTTGGTTGTTGGTAAAGCCTTTAGTATGTCTGCAGGTAAAACATTCCAGTCCCTGGCGGGCTTATGTGAGGGCGGCAATGAACCCTCGGGTTCCTAAAAAGCCAGTAAGTAAATAAGTAAGTAAGTATGTGTTTGAATGATTAAAAAATAACTGTAAACCGTTATACCATTCACTATTTCCTACAGAAATTTCATTATTTCGAATCGCGTAAAGCACAGAATGTGAAGCCATATAATAATCATCTTTACAACATTCATTTTTTGTTTGACCCCATATTATTATTTCTTTCTTTTTTTGCTTTCTCGCATTCATTGTTTATTCACGTTTACAATGCCATTTTTATTTCTTCTCTCTTTTCTTTTTATTCTTCCCCGCCTGATTTGTTTGATTTCTGCAACTTCCTTCTCCGTTTCCAAGGCAACATTTCACAATTGTGTGCACACTGACAAACGACAACTCCAAATCCCAAAACTCCCTGTTTCTCAGACATCGTACATTTGCTGCCTCCTCTGTTCTTCGTTGCCCTACTTCCACAAATGAGTCTCCAGTGACATAACCACTTAGAGTGCATCGCGCATGCAAACTGTTTCTACTTTGCAGTTCGGGGACTCACGGTTCGAATCTCTCAGTGCATGAATAAACAGACACGTCTTACAATTCCCACATCTTTATCTCCGAGTGTAGGTCGGAATAAGACTGCTTCATAAAGGTCAGAATTCCTGTGAAAATGCTGCTTTACACAGAAAGTTAGAACGATATGAATAAAAATTTAATTTTTTTACTTGATTCTCTGAGACTGCTTGGTGTCAGAAAGACTTCTAACGAAGTATCCCAAAATATTATTTCATCTTTGCATACTGGAAATTATTAAAAATATTCATTCTTGGTTATGCCCTAAAATTCTTACACGCGAGATATTCATTGTTTTAGAAAAAATCAAATACAAAATCCAGTAGCACAATTTTTTATCCAATGTACAGCTACAATATGTATAAACCCAAATATATTTGCGGTTAAAAGGGATGAAGTTACATGAGAATGGAGAAAGTTACACAACGCAGAGCTGCACGCATTGTATCCTTCACCCGACATAATTAGGAACATTAAATCCAGACGTTTGAGATGGGCAGGGCATGTAGCACGTATGGGCGAATCCGGAAATGCATATATATATATATATATATATATATATATATATATATATAGTGTTAGTTGGGAGGCTAGAGGGGAAAAGACCTTTGGGGAGGTCGAGACGTAGATGGGAAGATAATATTAAAATGGATTTGAGGGAGGTGGGATATGATAGTAGAGACTGGATTAATCTTGCTCAGGATAGGGATCAATGGTGGGCTTATGTGAGGGCGGCAATGAACCTCCGGGTTCCTTAGAAGCCAGTAAGTAAGTAAGTATAAACACAAAATATCCTTCTACCTATACCGTACTTACTAACTCTCTTTTGCCTTTTAAGGAACCCGGAGGTTCATTGCCGCCCTCACATAAGCCCACTATCGCTCCCTATTCTGAGAAAGTTTAATCCAGTCTTAAACATCATGTCTCACCTCAATCAACTCCATTTTAATATTACCCTCCCATCAACGTCTCGGCCTCCCCAAAGGTATCTTTTCCTCCGTACTCCCAACTAACACTCTCTATGCATTTCTGGATTCGTCCATTCGTGCTACATGCCCTACCCATCTCAAAAGTCTGGATTGAATCTTCCTAAATATGTCAGGTGAAGAATACAATGTATGCAGTTCTGCGTTGTGTAACTTTCTCCAATTTCCTGTAACTTCATCCCCCTTAGCCCCAAGTATTTTTCTAAGCACCTTATTCTCGAACACCCTTAACCTCTGTTCCTCTCTCAAGTGAGAGTCCAAGTTTCACAACCATACCGAATAACCGGTAATATTACTGTTTTATTAATTCTAACCTTCAGCTTTTTTGACAGCAGACTGGATGATAAAAGCTTCTCAACCGAATAATAACAGGCATTTCCTATATTTATTCTGTGTTTAATTTCCTCCCTAGTATCATTTATATTTGTTACTGTTGCTCCAACATATTTCAGTTTTTCCACCTCTTCAAAGAATAAAAATCCAATTTTTATATTTCCATTTCGTAAAATGTTCTGGTATGAAATAAATTATGGTTTATTTAACAACGCTCGCAGCTGCCGAGGTTCTATCAGCGTCACCCGTGTGCCGGAATTTTGACCCGCAGGAGTTCTTTTATGTGCCAGTAATGCTACTGTCATGAGCCTGTCGCACTAACTCTGTGTGACTTAAATTGTGGTTTTTCTGTTAATGAACAGTGACGTATATTATGCAAATCAAGCTTTCAGGTATAACTCCCTGTGTGCACTCAATGTTGGTTGCTTGACGATTGTCAGCCCACTTTGAGGTCTGTGGCTATAGGAGGGAAAAATTGGATCGATCTGGTAGAGTTCCTGGGTAGCTCAGTTGGTAGAGCTTTGGTACGTTTAACCAAAGGTCCCGGGTTCGATGCCGGCACCGGAACAATTTTTCCCTCGAAATTATTCACTTCTATTCGTTTCTTTTCATTTCTTCGTAATGTCCATATGTCTGCCCCATACAATGCCACATCCCACACAAAGCACTCCACTATAATATAATACACTACACTTACTGGCTTTTAAGAAATCCGGAGGTTCATTGCCGCCATCACATAAGCTCGCCATTGCTCCCTATCCTGAACAAGATTAATCCATTCTCTATCATCATATCCCACTTCCCTCAAATCCATTTAAATATTACCTTCCCACCTACGTCTCGGCCTCCCTAAAGCTCTTTTTCCCTCCGGCCTCCCAACTAACACTCTATATGCATTTCTGGATTCGCCATACGTGCTACATGCCCTGCCCATCTCAAACGTCTGGATTTAATGTTCCTAATTATGTCAGGTGAAGAATACAATGCGTGCAGTTCTGTGTTGTGTAACTTTCTCCATTCTCCTGTAACTTCATCCCTCTTAGCTCCAAATATTTTCCTAAGCACCTTATTCTCAAACACCCTTAACCTATGTTCCTCTCTCAAAGTGATAGTCCAAGTTTCACAACCATACAGAACAACCGGTAATATAACTGTTTTATAAATTCTAACTTTCAGATTTTTTGACAGCAGACTGGATGATAAAAGTATCTCAACCGAATAATAACAGGCATTTCCCATATTTATTCTCTGTTTAATTTCCTTCCGAATATAATTTATATTTGTTACTGTTGCTCCCAGATATTTGAACTTTTCCACCTCTTCAAAAGATAAATTTTCAATTTTTATATTTCCATTTCGTACAATATTCTCGTCACGAGACATAATCATATACTTTGTCGTTTCGGGATTTACTTCCAAACCTATCTCTTTACTTGCTTCCAGTAAAATTCCGTGTTTTCCCTAATCGTTTGTGGATTTTCTCCTAACATATTCACGTCATCCGCATAGACAAGCATCTGATGTAACCCGTTCAATTCCAAACCCTGTCTGTTATCTTGGACTTTCCTGATGGCATAGCCTACTCTAGAGCAAAGTTAAAAAGTAAAGGTGATAGTGCATCTCCTTGCTTTAGCCCGCAGTGAATTAGAAACGCATCTGACAGAAACTGATCACTATAATGTAATGTCACTAAATAATAAAAAATGTCTTGAAACATATGAAAATATACGAAAACTTACTGGGCTATTTCAACTATCCCGCTTGATAGAAGGAAGTGCTGAAAAGCTAGGGACCGGGAGATTTAACAATCTAAATTAAACCCACAGCAGAATTCCTCACCGTTTCACAGTATCTCAGGTCCAGGGAGTGAAGTCTGATGTATCATCACATCAGCTTTGCGGTCAGGAAAAAAAACGAATCAACGAAGTTCTGGAAGAGCAGCAGACCCGGTCTGCCTCTACTTGTGTAATGAGAAAGTACAGTTCTGTGTCCGATTTACATCGCCAGACGTTCAAAGCTGGGATGGCTGCTTCATTAATTCAATGGAGTTCGCACTCTCGATGCACTTTACGGGCAGCGGGACAGTAATTGCAGAAAGGGGAGCTGCAGCACAAGGATTCGACCCGACACCCCCACCACCCCGAGCCCTGCAAGTGAATGATGGCGACTCGGACTTGTTTATCACCGCGCCGGCACTATTTTCTGCGGTTTAATTCCACGAGTGAGGGTACATACCCTTGCTGAAACATTGTCTTTTGCAGTACACTTGATTACAGCATTACGCAAGTACTGTATTCGAAATACTCTACATAAAAAATTCATTAGTGTTTTTAGACAAGCACTACAGTGATTGAATTGGATTTTTTTATAATATATGTTCATGTTTTTTTCCGAGTATCTCATTTGACTATAGTAATTGTTTTCCTGTATAAACAGTAGCCAATGTTATCATTTATATTTGTTACTCTTACCCCAAGATATTTTAAATTTTCCAACTTTTCAATAGATAAATGTATAATTATCATATTTCTATTTCGTACAATATTCTGGTTACGAGACATTTAATTTAATTTATTTTATTTTGCTAATACTTTGCTTTTAACATAAAATATAGTATACATATTGTGACTTTAATTCAAAACAATAATGCAACTTTTATTGTCACTTTCTATAATTTAATATAAACACTCCCGTCAACAATGGGATTTCCACTCCACATAGCAACACAGTATTCGTTATTGCATTCCACAGACAACAATGGCAATTCACTTGGATTATTGAGAACAACAATGTACTGCTAATCTTAACTGATGTTCACAAAGCACTATTTACAACACAAAACTGTCAGTTCTCAGTTCACAATTCGTTTGCCTTGGCTAGTTCTTCTAGCTCATTCACTCAAGTTCACAATATATCGAACCCAAGACTTTCAGAGACAGTCCACTGAACTTCGAACTCAGGTCCCCCAACTGCGGTCCACTGCACTTCGAACCAAAGACTCCGGGTACGCCGCGCTCCCCTGGACACTCCCATAGTTGCGGACACACTGAAGTCGAACTCCGGTCTCGAAGCTGGCTTCACCGCTGCTTCACAAGACTGACTGGCTTGCTGTCCAAAAACTGAACTGACTGTGCAGCTCACTCGCGTCTTTCCTCTCTGCGCCGCCTGTTTTCTCGCGCGCCCTCCTTTCTGTGGGACGCGTGATCGACTCCCGAGGCAGCGAGAACTTTCCATCAGTGTTGCCAAAATATATAAAATTTAGCTCGCCCCTGAAAGAGTAGAACTCGTGCTCAAGGGCGGATTTGTGATTTTAAATTAAGAAATATATAATACAATTTTATTTGTTTTATGTCTACTACTCATACACAATAAGAATATATACATTTAAATTTACAAGTTTTCATTATTTATAAAATCCATAAATAACTTTTTAAATTTAATACTAGAACTATTAGAATTGACAAGATTAGGATATTTAAATATAAATTTGTTACATGTATTTTGGGCCGAAATTACTACTATGATTAAATACTGTAGCAGTGTTGTACTTTGCTTCGAACAATCTTAAAGAATTCATACCTTCTGCTTCATAACTATGAGAATACAAGCCAAAATTATTTAGATTTTTATGTGTGGATTTCATTAATACAATATAATAATTGTGTCTTATTTTAAGAACGTTAAAGACTAAAAATAATTTTTGAGATGGAAAATCTATAGGTTTATGAAGACATATTTTAATTATTTTCTTCTGTAATAAATAAAGTTCATTAAAATTGGTTTTAAGTAAGCTACCCCATCCTATAATTCTATACATAATTACCGATTGAAATAAAGTTAAACGCATTGTGCGCAATAAACTTATTGACATGTAATTTCTCAATAAAATAAAATAATATATTATTTTACGTAATTTATTACAAAGTTAATTAATGTCTTGATTCCATTAAAAAAATGTTATGATTTATTTAACGACGCTCGCAACTGCAGAGGTTATATCAGCGTCGCCGGATGTGCCGGAATTATGTCCCGCAGGAGTTCTTTTACATGTCAGTAAATCTACTGACATGAGCCTGTCGCATTTAAGCACACTTAAATGCCATCGACCTGGCCCGGGATCGAACCCGCAACCTTGGGCATAGAAGACCAGCGCTATACCAACTCGCCAACCAGGTCGACGATTCCATTTTAAATGATTCTCAAAATTATACCTAAATACTTAACTTCAGAGGACTCCTTAATAATCGGACATTTATACTGTATAAGACAACAATGAGAGTTATGTAATTTAATACTTAATATAGATAGAGGAAGGTTTGTTACTTTTTTCAGATAATGAAAATCGAGTAATTATGGTTTTATTTTCGTTGATAGAAAGATAATTTATGTCAAACCATTTTTTATTAATTTAAATCCATTATTTGAAATATTATATGTTCTTCCACCAAAAAGTAAATCTGTATCATCTGCATAATATTAATGAATACCATTGTATTGTTATAAGTCAATTTTTAATTAGTCATTAATATAATATATTAGAAATAATATAGGGTCAAGAATCTGCCTTGGGAAACACCTATATTAATAATTGAAGGTTCACTTGAGTAATTGTCAACTTTCGTTATTTTAATTCTGTCATTGAGATACAATTTTATTAAGTTGAAGGCATTACCTTGATTTCTAATAAGTCTAATTTCTCAATTAAGATATCACGTTTCACTGTATCAAACGCTTTTCTTATATTCAAAAAAATACCAGTAGCCTACATCTGTTACGTTGATCAAATTCTCTAACAATTTTTTTAGTAACTTGATATATTGCATTATCTGTACATAATCATCATATACTTTGTCTTTTCGGGATTTACTTCAAAACCTACCTCATTACATGCTTCAAGTAAAATTCCCGTGTTTTCCCTAATAGTTTGTGGATTTTCTCCTAACATATTTAAGTTATCCGTATAGACAAGCTGCTGATATAACCCGTTTAATTTCAAACCCTCTAGAGCAAAGTTATGAAGTAATGGTGATAATACAGCTCCTTGCTTTAGCCCGCAGTGAATTGGAAAAGCGTCAGACAGAAACTGTTTATGCGAATTCAATTGTTAATAATTTTGTAAACCAAAGGACTTACTACTTACTTACTTACTTACTTACTGGCTTTTAAGGAACCCGAAGGTTCATTGCCGTCCTCACATAAGTCCGCCATAGGTCACTATCCTGAGCAAGATTAATCCAATCTCTATCATCATATCCCACCTCCCTCAAATAGATTTTAATATTATACTCCCATCTACGTCTCGGCCTCCCTAAAGGTCTTTTCCTCTCCGGCCTCCCAACTAACACTTTATAGGCATTTCTGGATTCGTCCATACGCGCTACATGCTCTGTCCAACTCAAACGTCTGGATTTAATGTTCCTAATTATGTCAGGTGAAGAATACAATGATTACAGTTCTGTGTTGTGTAACTTTCTCCATTCTCCTGTAAGTTCATCCCTCTTAGCCCCAAATATTTTCCTAAGCACCTCATTCTCAAACATCCTTAACCTATGTTCCTCTCTCAAAGTGAGAGTCCAAGTTTCGCAACCATAAAGAACAACCGGTAATATAACTGCTTTATAAATTCTAACTTTCAGATTTTTTGACAGCAGACTGGATGATAGAAGCTTCTCAACCGAATAATAACAGGCATTTCCCATATTTATTCTGTGTTTAATTTCCTCCCGAGTATCATTTATATTTGTTACTGTTGCTCCAAGATATTAGAATTTTTCAACCTCTTCAAAAGATAAATGTCCAATTTTTATATTTCCATGTCGTACAATATTCTCGTCACGAGACATAATCATATACTTTGTCTTTTCGGCATTTACTTCCAAACCTATTTCTTTACTTGCTTCAAGTAAAATTCCCGTGTTTTCCCTAATCCTTCGTGGATTTTCTCCTAACATATTCACGTCATCCGCATAGACAAGCAGCTGATGTAACCCGTTCAATTCCAAACCCTCTCTGTTATCCTGGACTTTCCTAATGGCATACTCTAGAGCAAAGTTAACAAGTAAAGGTGATAGTGCATCTCCTTGCTTTAGCCCACAGTGAATTGCAAACGCATCTGACAGAAACTGACCTATACGAACTCTGTTGTACGTTTCACTGAGACACATTTTAATTAATCGAACTAGTTTCTTGGGAATACTAAATTCAATAAGAATATCATATGGAACTTCTCTCTTAACCGAGTCATATGCCTTTTTGAAATCTATGAATAATTGATACACTGTACCCTTATACTCCCATTTTTTCTCCATTGTCTGTCGAATACAAAATATCTGATCAATAGTTGATCTATTACGCCTAAAACCATAACCATCCAAATCAAATGACTGTTGAGGTTTTTTTTCAAGAAGCAACCTCGAATTTTGTGGAAGCAAGTATACCACAATAGTTTCTTGACTTCCACGTGGTGCTACTGCCTGTTGCCCGTTGTGTAGGCTACATCGAGGTCTGCGTATTTAACGTGGACAAGGATTAAAATCTTGCAGCAAACGAGATAACGCGGGATGTGGTGGTGGGCATTCTCTTGCAGTAATCTCTACCCCTCCTTCTTGTTTCCATTAGTCAAATAGAGAAATGACATAAGTTAAGTCCTTGCAGAACACAATTATCCTAACAGTACTGGGAGCCGCGTACAATTTCTTGCAAATAAGCTTGTGTGATGGCGGCAACCCGTTAGAAGTGCAGGCGAGCCCGCTCAAAGGTGCAAATTAGTGGCCCTTTGTGGTGCTCTAGTCTTGATGTTCGATTCCCTTCCTTTCAAAGCTTCCAGCTCCTGCCCCTTAGACTAGCCATCTTACCTCATAGAAAGCGGAGATGATAGTTGTAATTGAAATGTATAATTGTGTTTATTTATTGAATTATTCATTTTTACGTTGTCCAGAAAGCGTTTTAATTCTTACTTTTTAGTCGGTTACTTAACGACGCTTTACCAAGTGCTAAGTTATTTACCGTCGGTGGGTTTGGTGATAGCGACATGGTATTTGGCGAGATAAGGTCGAGAATTTGCCATGGCATTACTTGATATTCGCCTGCAGTTAGGGAAAATCTCGGAAAAATCAAATAAGGTAGTCAGCCTACGCGGGATTCGAACCCACTCCTAAGTGCAGCTCCGGGTTTGCAGTGAAACGCTCTTAACACCTAAGTAAAGTGTTTGGTGGTTTTAGGCCTACCTACATATTTTGGTATGTACTCTGTATTGAGAAAGAACTATTACAAAGTTCATATTTGCCGCAGTTACATATATATATATATATATATATATATATATATATATATATATATATATATATATATATATATATATATATACTGGGTGTTCATTTCAAAGTGTGTCATGACGTCACTGTTGTTGGGTCACCGATTTGAAGCGAGTTTCAGCTTATATGTTAGAGAAGTTGCCTATTAATCAAGGCGTTCAATCTGAACTTGAGAACGTGTACGGTATAACTTGAACGTCGTAGCAACAGATGGCGGTCTGTACGGTCTGTGTGCTACCATAACCTCTTTCGAACTGTTTTGCGAGGCCAAGTCGTACGCAGGGTATTTGTTATCATCGGTTGCGTACGGTAACATTCCACAACACAAATCAAATGCTCCGTGTCCATGTTGACCATCGAAGTTAATGTCAACAAATACGTAAGTAATCGTCTTAACCCTCTCCCCATATCCCGACAGTACGTATTTCCAAACAGTTCACATTCCTGCCACTACCGGCGTTACCGTACGTATCGGTACGTACTCTTCAGAATGAACGCCGTACTTGCTAGGCAACTTCTCTGCCTCTTAGATTATACACCTGAGCTGCGGAAGTGTAGGAAGATTGAATTCTCTAGGCTCATCGGCTAGCCATATGACGGCATACAGCGAGCCATGACACATTTTGAACTGAACACCCTGAATATATATATATATATATATATATATATATATATATATATATATTTATTTATTTATTTAGTTATTTATTTAGTCATTTATTTATTTATTTAATCATTTATTTATTTATTTATTTACTCATTTCTATTTAGTTATTTTTTATTTATTTACTTATTATTTGTTTACTTATTTATTTATTTACGTATATTTACGTTTATTTTTATTTAGTTATTTATTTAGTTATTTTTATTTATTTATTTATTTAATAATTTTTAATTAACCATTATTTATTTATTTATTTAGTCATTTTTATTTATTTATTTACTTATTTTCTTATTTACTTATTTAGTAGGCCTAATTTTTATTTAACCATTTTTATTTGTTTGTTTATTTATTTAGTCATTTCTATTTAGTCATTTTATACTTATTTATTTGTTTGTTCATATATTTAGTAATTTCTATTTATTTATTTACTTATTTATATGTATTTATATATATATATATATATTTATTTATTTATTTATTCATTCATTTACTTTGTTATTATCAGAGCAAGAACAATAATATTGCAATATACATCTTTAGGTCTCATTTGTGATATATGTTACTAGCCAGCGATGTATGAAATGAAGGGGGAAAGGAACTGGTAACCCTACCCCATTATTTCCTGGCTTATTTGCCTTATGTGTGATGCCTTATTGTGTCACTTATGAGGTTGAAGCCAGTTTCAAACTGTTGACTAAACATACATACATACATACATACATACATACATACATACATACATACATACATACATACATACATGCAGTTCACACCTGTGGAGTAACGGTTAGCGCGTCTGGCCGCGAACCAGGTGGCCCGGATTCAATTCGGAGCAAGTTAGCTGGTTGAGGATTTTGCGGGGTTTTCCCTCAACCCAATATGAGCAAATGCTGGGTAACTTTCGGTGCTGGACCCCGGACTCATTTCACCGGCATTATCACCTTCATCTCATTCAGACGTTAAATAACGTAAGATGTTGATAAAGCGTCGTAAAATAACCTACTAAAAATGCATGCATACATACGTACTTACTCACACTCGCACAGTACCTATAAATATCTGCCTTTCTTTCTGTCTCTTTGTTTATCCATCGTCGTACTTCCCTTATTTACTGCCTACTTACTAATCTATGTATTTACTTGTTTAATGGATTACTTTTTTAATTATAGGTTATATTATTGTATGTTCTTAACACTATACATAGCCTACTTACTATTAGAAAAAATTATTTACATGGTATTTTCCTCATTCTGACTATAAATTGCTTGCAATCACGTTATATCGAGCTTATACTACCGCAGACCGTGGGTTCAGGCCTGTAAGATTTCAGTGGTGACTTGCACTACGAAATCGGAGCCAGCTGTGAGTAGACCGCTCTGATCACATGTGGGAGATGAAATGGAAGAGAAAAAACTGAAGACCAAGCAGTCTCCTAACATGGCGTTATTAATGGCGAACCACGAAACCGGCGATGCCTTGAGGTGATAGACAATGCAATTTGTAATGTGACGCACGGCAGAAGGATTATAGAAAACTCATAGAGGGCGAGCGATCTTGGGTGACTGACAGACAGCCATTTTGATTGATGTCTTCTCAGCGTCTGGAACAAATCGAAAAGCGAGATGTGGAGTAGGGGAAGGATTGATTGATTGTTCGTGTGCGTACTGTTACTCTCGGCTAATTGGGCTCGTGTGGGAGAAAGATTGTCGGCAATCAAACGCAGCGGAATCTGCTTCAAAGCAACAGGAACCGGGATATTGGAAGACTCACAAGTTTGGAAATACTGTACCGAAAATGTATCTTGTTTTTCAGTATTATACAATGGACTCTTTTTTAATTCGATTTCTAAGGGAAATTTAACAATTTCGAATTACCCAGCATTTTTTTTTCTACAAGCTCATATTAAAATTTATACCTGCCATTAGGAAAGTTCAGGATAATAGACAGGGTTTGGAGTTGAATGGGTTACATCAGCTTCTTGTCTATGCGGATGACGTGAATATGCTAGGAGAAAATCCACAAACGATTAGGGAAAACGCGGAAATTCTAGTTGAAGCAAGTAAAGCGATAGGGTTGGAAGTAAATCCCGAAAAGACTATGTATATGATTATGTCTCGTGACCAGAATATTGTACGAAATGGAACTATAAAAATTGGAGATTTATCTTTCGAAGAGGTGGAATAATTCAAATATTTTGGAGCAACAGTAACAAATATAAATAACACTCGGGAGGAAATTAAACGCAGAATAAATATGGGAAATGCCTGTTATTATTCGGTTGAGAAGATTTTGTCAACTAGTCTTCTGTAAAAAAATCTGAAAGTTAGAATTTATAAAACAGTTATATTACCGGTTGTTCTGTATGGTTGTGAAACTTGGACTCTCACTTTGAGAGAGGAACAGAGATTAAGGGTGTTTGAGAATAAGGTTCTTAGGAAAATATTTGGGGCTAAAAGGGATGAAGTTACAGGAGAATGGAGAAAGTTACACAACGCAGAGCTGCACGCATTGTATTCTTCACCTGACATAATTAGGAACATAAAATCCAGACGTTTGAGATGGGCAGGACATGTAGCACGTATGGGCGAATCCAGAAATGCATATAGAGTGTTAGTTGGGAGGCCGGAGAGAGAAAGACCTTTGGGGAAGCCGAGACGTAGGTGGGAAGATAATATTGAAATGGATTTGAGGGAGGTGGGATATGATGGTAGAGACTGGATTAATCTTGCTCAGGATAGGGACCAATGGCGGGCTTATGTGAGGGCGGCAATGAACCCTCGGGTTCCTTAAAAGCCAGTAAGTAGTAGTAGTATTAATATTAGTACCTTACGGTGGTTTGCGGTAATTTGGATATAAAATACAGTGTTTTTCACTTTCAGAGATTTATAGTCTCTGTTATTAACAGTAATCTCACTAGAGGTTTTGATTTTATCGATAAATCTGCAAGTGGAACACTAGCATATTTATCTAGAGAAAATCAAAACTCGAGTGAGATTTAATTGACTATTACACTATTAGAATAAAGTATATAACGATTAGAAGTAACGAAGTACTCCAATACAATAAAAATATTAATTGGCTTACGAAAATACAAGTGTCTTCAAATGCATTATTGTATCATCTCAACATTACAAATATTACGCTAGATGCATGCTAGATGGCAGTAGTTTGTTATGATTAGCTGTTTTCTTGTTATCAGTTTTGCTAACTATGGAATCTTCATTGAACTCTGTGGACGGTTACTAGTTAAGTAGGCTTTATTGATTCAGTTTCATTTTTATTAAAACATTTGCATTCCACTTCAATCATCCGGATCCCAGTAATCAACGTCACTTGACACATGATTTTCAATAAATCTTAGTATTAAACAATCTCTGATACGTGACTATCAATAATATCATATAGCAGAGGCTATAACATAACGTAAATAGTATAAACTAGTGTTAGAAAAGTTTTAATTAAGGATGATGAAATAAACAGAAAACGTTTTAATTAACGATGATGTAATAAAAAATAAACATGAATCATTTTAAAAGAAACAGTTATTGAAAGTACACTTTTCAAATTTGAATGTTTTAGTGGTTGGTGGTTCAGTTGATGTTATATTGGACGTATGCGTAAAAGAAGTGGAACTCGTTGATGTACATGGTGTATCCCTCAACTTATTCAATATTTCCGAATGGTGCTCTTCATTTACTTGTAAATAGGATTTCAGGGAAGATGCATAGCTATGACCAGTGATCTTTATTAATTCTTGTTCTTGAATGCCAATGCGAGTCATATTTGAAACTGCTGTGCATCGACTGGAGTGGTTTCTAATTTTATGGGTTTTGATGTGCAGACAAAGTGCAGTTTGAAATATTGGCAAACAAAGAAACAAATGCTAGGGCAGTGATAAAATTAAACAAATGCTAGGGACGCGATAAAATTGTGCGATAAGCAGCCATGATTGGTTGAAAGTCGTCCTTTCATATCGTTTTATTGGTCAAAAGTAGTATGACGTAGTAAAAGTGTTATAGTCATGATTAAAGTTTGTAATCAGTTATTTTATATTTTTCTGTGACTTTCTAGAATGATTCTATTGAAATTTCAAGTACGATGACCTCTTCTTATCATAATAATGCGTAAAGCGATAGGTTTGGATTTAAACCTCGAGAAGACAAGGTATATGATTATGTCTCGTGACCAGAATATTGTACGAAATGAAACTACAAAAAATAGAGATTTATCCTTCAAAGAGTTGAAAAAAATTCAAATATCTTGGAGCAATAAAACAAATATAAATGACACTCGGGAGGACATTAAACCTAGAAAAAATTTGGGAAATGCCTGTTATTATTATTATTATTATTATTATTATTATTATTATTATTATTATTATTATTATTATTATTATTATTCGGTTGAGAAGCTTTTATCATCTAGTTCATTGTCCAAAAATCTGAAAGATAGAATTTATGAAACAGTTATATTACCGGTTGTTATGTATGGTTGTGAAACTTGGATTCTCACTTTCAGAGAAGAACAGAGATTAAGGGTGTTTGAGAATAAGGTGCTTAGGAAAATATTTGGGGCTAAGAGGGATGAAGTTACAGGAGAATGGAGAAAGTTACACAACACAGAACTGCACGCATTGTATTCTTCACCTAACATAATTAGGAACTTAAAATCCAGACGTTTGAGATGGGCAGGGCATGTAGCACGTATGGGCGAATCCAGAAATGCATATAGAGTGTTAGTTGGGAGACCGGAGGGAAAAAGACCTTTAGGGAGGCCGAGACGTAGATGGGAGGATAATAGTAAAATTAATTTGAGAGAGGTGGGGTATGATGATAGAGACTGGGTTAATCTTGCACAGGATAGGGACCGATGGCGGGCTTATGTGAGGGCGGCAATGAACCTTCGGGTTCCTTAAAAGCCATTTGTAAGTAGGTAAGATGTAAACTCCACTCCCGGCCACAAGCTTTTGCTTCATCAACCAAAACTGTACCATTATTATGACCGTTCAAATAAATTATTATTATATTATTATTTCATTATTATTTTAACTGTCATTATTGAGTGTAATTAATTACCACTGTTACCGGGTATATACCCATTTGCAGTGTGAATAAAGACACATAAGCACTCTGTTACATTCAATATTGCACCACCACTGGTTTCGTCTTTTCGTCTGTACTGTAAAATGTCTCTCACACTGAACTCACGATCTGTCAAGTAGGTAGGAAAGATTAATATATTATTGTCCCTTTAGGTCCAAATTTTTCAATTGTTAGTGGCCCAAAAATATAAATATCCAGAAGCAGAATAGGTTCGAACTCAAAAATCTTATATTTAAATGAATGTGTCACAGAAATATTATTTTTTGTGTGATTTCCGCTTCATCTATTACATTGCATACATCTTAAAAAGCATTGTAGTTTTCAGATGTGGAAGAATTGAAAAATTATAAATACAAATATAAACAGCCTATATAGTATGCAGATTAATTCAATTTACATGCATAAACAGCACTTCAGTTAAGAAGGTATGTATATGGAGAAATTTTGTTAATTCTTTACTGAGCCGTTTCTTTTGACCCTCCAAAGCTTTCAGATAATTATACAGTGCATTAAAGGCCGTAATATATGCTTAGTGAATTCATTTCTTATAGCAACTGAGACTAACACTGCCACATTAAGCTAAAATACCGTATCTCCTCCAAATCTGATTTTAAGAAAATTACAAAAACACGTTTTGTGTCCTTGCAGTAATGTTGCATTGTATTTTTATGCAACATTTCCATGTCTTTTGAGTTTGTGAAAAAAGGAAAATGTTATGGTGTGTAATTTAGGCCGAATTTTCCCGCCAAACACGTAAAAATGGAGATACGATGTTTTGCCTTCATAATCGGGTTTCGTTTCTAATATGACTAGGATAAATCAACAGTATGTCCATGTCTATGTGTGCTACTGATCCCATAGGTACACATATCTCAAAATAAAGAAAAAGTGGAGTTACTGTCTTTTTACTTACAAGGAGAGGACACGCTCACTGAATTAAGTAAGATTTTGTGACATGAGAGTATAAGACGTACTGTTTAAAGTCATATCTGGTATGGGTGGCCAATGACCCCTCGCTTTGAAAATATTGGCTGTTGTTTGTGACATACTTCTTTTAGGTGTCTAATAGGAAAACATTAGACTGTGTAACGGTGTAGCTCATATGGTTGGATGCTGAGTTGTCATCCAGACAACTTGAGTTCGAATCCTAATGCCTTCTCATTTTTTAAAGCTTTATATTATTATTATTATTATTATTATTATTATTATTGTTATTATTATTATTATTATTAATTGTTTTTAATTTTTTTTCATTAACTTTCATTTGTCAGTTCCTATATTCAAAGCCATGTTGAAATATGCGTGGTATGTATCAAAATTAATAAACGAACGAGAAGTGTTTGTGAATGTGAAGGATATCTGTTTCGCAGAAGAAGTGCGGAAAAATGTGTGTGACTGTGGACAAGCTTCTTTAATTTGCTGTGCATGGTGCAGGAAATATGTATGTTTTGTGTGTTTTTATGACATTTATCATAATGAATCAGGTACAAAATGAAGTGGAATAGATACAGAACAGACACCAGTGACACATCTTACCTTCCTACGTGAGCAATATTTCATTGTTTATCCTTTACAATACAATGTTAGCTAATTATAATTTGTTTAAAACATGATGAAGCGTTCAATACATTGAGAAATATGATATATGTAAATAGATTACTGTGATCACAATATTAATCATTATTAAAAGAAAAAATAGGACCAGTTAAGATTCGAACTTAGGTTGCCTGGGTAACAACTCAGCATCCAACCATATGGGCTTCGCTGTTACACACTCTAATGCTTCCCTATGGAGCACTTAACGGAAGTATGTCACAAACAATAGCCAATATTTTCAAAACGAGGGGTCATTGGCCATCCATACCAGGTATGACTTTAAACAGTACGTCTTGTACTTTCATCTCACACAATCTTATTTAATTCTATGATATACAGAGCGTGTCCTCTCCTTGTTAGTATGGCAGTATAGAGGGTAGATGAAGATCTGATTTTGTGTATTCTATTAATATTATGAATGCTTTGATTTTTAATATAAAGCATCATCACGGAAAGAATGTACTCACAAGTAAAGATAAGTATTTCAAAATTTTGTGAACAATAATACTTTTATTTTTATTTCTGAATTTATAATCCACGCTAAAGAACATTTAAGTGCAAAGAGAAAGGTCTGTTTACCTTAGCGATTTGCTCATTCCACTTGTGTAAGATTTACTTTTCACCAACGCTTAGTTTCCATAGTTTCACATGCAAGAATATCGCATTAAGACGTTGGAGTGCACTTGCAAGAAGCACTTTCCGTATAATTACGCTTCTAAACCCTTTAAGGAGGTTTCAAGATCAGAACTCAAGTTTTCAATCAACAAGAAACTTAGCAGCACATGCATTGAATGTGTTAATGAAATACCTGCACCTTCTTGTGTTGGTCTTTGTTCACTCTTCGGGAGAAGGGAAAAAAATTGACGCATCTCGCCGTTGGCTGAAATCCCACACTAAGATGAAAAACTGCAGACTGTATTATCCTGCAGGAACAGAGACGTGTATGTATAGATCCCAGGGGAAGAGAAGAGGTCTTTCAAGTACGCTAAGATACACAAGGAAAGCTTTTTAGAGTTCCTGTTGGCAGTCGGAACTGATGGCGAATTAAGTAGGAGGTTCCCCTTAATTATTATGTATGTTGGCTAGACGGGAAACTTGCGAGGAAGCGCAACAATATCAAGCATCGCAAGGCGTGGCTAAACCGGTGAGAATTAAAGCAACAAGAGGTGAAAAAGTTTGTTCCTTCTCCCATTCTATAGCAGTTATGATGAACTGCCTGCAGTGACTTTTAAGGACTATCCTTCCCCATGGAAATTTAATGTATTATGTACATTAGTTTATTAAGTTGATATTAATTAAGTTTGTACGTAATTAATCAACCTGATACATAAATAGCATGCATAATTAAATTGAGACAACTTACAAATGGCAATTCATAGGTTATATCAAAAAGCAAAAGAGTACAATTTAGAAATTTCTATACACAAAACAAATCCCATGGCCTTTATTGGTAAAAATTCTATAAGAATTAAAATACTTATCAATAACTCTGGAGTAGAGCAAGTAAATGCTTTTACTTACCTTGGCTGTAATCTCTCCTATATTCATTCTCGAGATATAGATAATAAATTAGCCAAATTTCAACAGCTGCTAAGAACAATTAGAAATACACTGTTTGAGAAAGTCCGGCAAGACACAATTTTGAAATTCTACAAAACAATGGCCATTCCAACTTTGCTATATGGATCAGAAACTTGGACTCTAACAACTAGTCAACTGAAAAGAATAGAAGCAGCTGAGATGAGATTACTAAGACCGCTAGCAGGCTACACTCTCTATGACCACAAATATAATGAAGACATCCGACAAGAACTAAATATCGCAGCCATTACAGAGACAATCCACAAGTATCGGAGCAACTGGCATGAGCATGTTCTACGGATGCCAAATGATAGACTACCCAGGAGATTATTAAATTACAGACCCCTTGGATATAGAGATTGTACACGCCCGAAGAAGCGATGGAGAGACCAGCTTTTCACCTGAGACGGAACAGGCCAAATGGCCTAAACCCTGATAGCTATTGATGATGATGATGAATTAAATTGATGTGTACTCAATTAAGTTAATACGTAATTAAGTTAATCTGTAATTAATTAAGTTAATAAGTAGTTACTTAAGTTGATGTGTAATTAATTAACTTGAGGTTGATACTTAGTTAAGATTTAATTAATTAAGTTGAGGTGTAGTTAATTAAATGTATGTATAATTAATAAAGTTGATGTAGTTAATTAAGGTGAGGTGTAAGTTCATAAGTATTTAATTAAGTTGAGGTGTAACTAATTAAGTTTAGGTGTAGTTAATTAAATTGAGGAGTAAGGAATTAAATTGATGTGTAATTAATTAACTTGAGGTTGTTACTTAGTTAAGTTAAAATTTAATTAATTAAGTTGAGGTGTAGTTAATTAAATGTATGTGTAATTAATAAAGTTGAAGTACTTAATTAAGATGAGGTGTAAGTTCATAAGTATTTAATTAAGTTGAGGTGTAACTAATTAAGTTTAGATGTAGTTAATTAAATTGAGGAGTAAGGAATTAAATTGATGTGTAATTAATTAACTTGAGGTTGATAAGCAGTTAAGTTGAGATTTAATTAATTAAGTTGAGGTGTAGTTAATTAAATGTATGTGCAATTAATAAAGTTGATCTAGTTAATTAAGTTTAGGTGTACTAAATTAAGTTTAGGTGTAACTTCATAAGTATTTAATTAAGTTGAGGCATAACTAATTGAGATTAGATGTAATTAATTAAATTGAGGAGTAAGGAATTAACTTGAGGTTGAGAAGTGGTTTAGTTGAGATTTAATTAAGTTGAGGTGTAGTTAATTAAATATATGTGTAATTAATAAAATTGATGTAGTTAATTAAGTTTAGGTGTAGTTAATTAAATGTATGTGTAATTAATAAACTTGATGTAGTTAATTAAGGTGAAGTGTAATAAATTAAGTTTAGGTGTAAGTTCATAAGTATTTAATTAAGTTGAGGTATAACTAATTGAGATTAGATGTAATTAATTAAATTGAGGAGTAAGGAATTAACTTGAGGTTGAGAAGTGGTTTAGTTGAGATTTAATTAAGTTGAGGTGTAGTTAATTAAGTATATGTGTAATTAATAAAATTGATGTAGTTAATTAAGTTTAGGTGTAGTTAATTAAATGTATGTATAATTAATAAACTTGATGTAGTTAATTAAGGTGAAGTGTAATAAATTAAGTTGAGGTGTAAGTTCATAAGTATTTAATTAAGTTGATGTAACTAATTAAGTTTAGATGTAGTTAATTGAATTGAGGAGTAAGGAATTAAATTGATGTGTAATTAATTAACTTGTTGTAGTTAATTAAGTTGAAGTGTAATAAATTATCTTGAGGTGTAGTTAATTAAGTTGTCATGTAATTAATTATTTTGATGTGCAGTTAATTAAACTGAGGTATAATTAATTATGTTGATGTTTAGTTAATTAAGTTGATGTGTAGGTAATTAAGTTTAAGTGCAATTAATTAAGTTGATGTGTAGTTGATTAAGGTAATATGTACACTTATTAAGTTCACATGTAAATAATTAAGTTTACATTTACCTAATTAGGTTGCAAATTTAGGTTTTCTTTAAATATTTAGGTTCACTTTAAACAATAGCTTCCTTCACTTATCTTTTTACTATTATTCTTCTTTTTGTGTTATTATCGTATTGTTGTTATTCTAAAGGCTCATTCACAATGAAAACGTTACCGCAAAATCAAAAAGTCAAACAATCATTCACGATGGGAACTTAAACATAACAGCAAAGTTACTTGATAACCATGGAACCATAACAATGATGTCATTTCGTCATATTCTGATGTATAGGCTACTTCAGCGCTCCACGATTGTGTATTGTTTCCAAATCACGTGAGCATAAACATGAAAGTTTGTAGTATGCAGACTTTCATGTTAACGTCTAACGGCAATGTTAATGTCAGTGTGTATGTGAATCATTGTAAATGATTCCATTCGGTAATCTGATCACAAATTTCTGTGTTTATGTTACGTTTATGTTTAATTATCATTGTGAATGGCCCTTTTGAATCGAGCACACACAGAATAAAGGACTTAAGAATATTTAATACTTTATTCCTTACAAGCAATACCTTAAAAACAATATACTTTGCATACTTCCACTCGGTAATGAGTTTTGGAATAATATTATGGGGAAATTCCACAGATAGTAACAATATATTTCTATTACAAAAAAGAGTAATTAGAATAATAGTAGGTGCCAAATCTAGGGAGTCGTGTAGAACTATTTAAAAAAAACTACAAATAATGCCCATGGCTTGTCAATATATCTTTTCATTAATAGTCTTCCTCGTATGTAATCGTGAAAACTTTGTAACTAATTCAACAGTTCATAGCATAAATACACGTCAAAAAAATGACTTTCATACTCCATCGGCAAGTCTATCGTGCTATTAAAAAGGAGTGCGTTATATGGCAGTAAAAATTGTTAATAGCCTCCCTATCGATATAAAAAATGAAACTCAAAACATAAAATTATTTAGGGCCAAATTAAAGAAGTACCTAATTTCTCACGCCTTCTATTCTGAAGGTGAATTCATGACATTCAATAACACTTCATGAAATTGATACTAAAACTATGTGTTGTACTAGTAGACTATATTGTAAATCTCGTCTGTGTATATTTTGACTTGTTCCATATTCTAGCTGTAAGCGTGTATGAATACCATGGAATGTTAATAATTACAATACAATACAATACCATCACATGTTTACTTCCCATGCTTCCCTATTAAAAAGGCCTAATTTGTATTTTATCCATTTTATCACATACTGATGCCCTTTCGTTTTAAAACTTTAAGCACCAGGGTAAACAATCCTATAGCCTAATTATTTAAGGTCCATTTTGCATTCCTATTAATTTACATTTCTCATTTATTTTGACATCAAAAAGGTCTTATGTTTAAATAGTCCCTTCTACTCAGTTTGGGTTCTAGACTTAAAAGGCTTAAGTGCGGCTACTTTTGGAAATAGGCTAATCAAGAAAATTGTTAAATGAGCAACATTACCTATTTTAGAAGAAATATAAACAAATAATATCCAGGAAAAACCTCTTAATTAAAAATACTTTATAATTAACACAACTTCAATCTTTCTACTGTTTTCCTGAAAAGTATGAAATTTTTACTTAAGACCTTTTTCCTCCCGGTCACAGACATATTATAGGAGAAGGAATAGAGAGTATGTAATAAATAAGGAGCGGGTGCCTATGTAATTAAATCTTATTTTTGCGTGTGATAAAACACAATTAACAAAGTTAAAAATTCCGAACATGAAGTTTTGAAGTTTAAAACCCGAATTTTATTTTACATAAAAACACATATTTTCACACAAAAAATAATGTAAATACATATTTTCAGGAACTCTATTATAAACACATAAATCTTGGAGTTTTTTTACTTAAATAATTTTTTTACAAGAACTTTTAAATATTTTAAAACTAAATCAATTATGTCACTCAGAAGTACGTTATCTTTTAAGAATTCTTGGTTGCTTCGTGTTTCTAAGCGCTGTGTGGTGTATCCGTGGTCCATTTTCGTAATAGTATCGCCTCAAGTTCTGAGAACTGCTAGGCAGCATATCAGTGTTATAATTAGAGAATAAATTAACATGGACAAGGAGGAGATATCTTGCAACACATAATTAGGAATGTTTATTGTTGCTGAAGATGATTTCATTCCACGCTTTGTTTGTGAAACACAACAGATAAGAGCTCGGGTATGAACATTATTTAATTTAAACAAATCTCTCGCCTCTCGCTCATGCCTATCAAGTAAGGTAATACGTCTTGTTGTGATTCTCTGTTATTGGGCTTCGTCAATCGATATCCTTCAAGATATACTGAAAGATGGTTGTTTAAAAAACGATTTGGCTTTCCTATTAGCAAATCTAAGCTTTTTGTGTGACTCCATAAAAAAAACTCGAAACATCCAAAATCCTTTTGTCTGAAACAGGGAGGTACGTGCTGTGGAAATTAAACTAGACTCGCTACCAGGTTCAGAAGTACAAGTACTAAGAGACAAATTCCAGAATGTGTTTGGGAAAAACAGTGGATATAAAAAAAAAATGTGTAAAGTTGCTCAAGTATTGGAGGGTGTGCCTGTAGGTGAAATTGACGGTGTTTGTGTTTGTGACATTCCTCTCTTTAAATATGTACCTCTGACGTCCTGTGATGTGGAAAGATCCTTTTCACAGTATAGGTCGTTGTTCAGAGATTTCTTTTAATTTATTTGGTTATTTTACGACGCTGTATCAACATCTAGGTTATTTAGAGTCTGAATGATATGAAGGTGATAATGCCAGTGAAATCAGTCCTGGGTCCAGGACCGAAAGTTACCCAGCATGTTCAGAGATAATCGGCATGCATTTCTGATGGAGAATTTGGAGATGACCTTTGTTGTTCACTGCAATTCTCGGCCAACTACTAGCACTCAAGTGTGGTTGGTGAGTACCTAGTAACATTTTTTTTCCAAGCTAATTAAGATATTTTTGTCATATTTAAAAGAAATATTTTTTTTTATTTTTAGCAAATATTTTCATAATTTTTAGCACATAAAAAAATAAATATAATTTAAATTTTTAGAACATAAAAATCAGCTTCCTAGTAATAAAAGTAAAAAAAAAAAAATAAGTGAAAGGGGGGGGAAAGGAATAAAGTATGGTATATATGGTTGGATGACCCGCTGGATAGACAGGCGGACAGACAGATGGACGGACAGATGGATAATAAACGTTCATACGAAATTATGGTCTTTATTCCACAGATGTATTACAGACATTCCGAGATAATTTTGGAATTACTTATAACACTACTTGATACACCCCTGTTCATATAGCTGCAGCGTTTCCTATATAGCAGCAGTGATACTGTACGTGAGTCTAGATTTACAAGAAGCGTTGAAATGTCCACCTTGCGCCTGAATGCACATCAGAGCACGCCACATCATTGATGGTCTAACACGTTCAAATACTCCAGGCATTCCAGACATCGATTGATAGAGTTGCGGCCTTGTAGAATACTGGTGGAATACGAAAATCGGGTATTGTATGGTACAAATGGTCATAGAATTAGTAATACTGTCAGAAAAAGAAACTTGAATGCATGTATAGGAATGGAAGCACTTTTTAAATTAAGGATTACTGGATCATTCAACAACCAACGAAATATCTTTGTACGTTAATACAGCTGTAACCTGGTTATCAGTGTTAGGATAATTCTGCAGTGTTCGGGTATAGGAGGATAAGTCATTTTTTGTGCAGATGAAATTTTGTTCCCCAGATGAACACACAAGTTAAATTATTATACAAGTGGGTGTGCAAAAATCAAAATAATACTAGCATTTGATGTGTTTTATTTGTGTAGAAAATTATTTGCAATAAGGGTCCGAAGTTTAATTTTCATTTATTTCCAAACTCATTTTTGTGAGTTATCTCCCTTTCCCAAGAAAGAATTTATGTTACTTCTCTTAACCAATCACTTATTGGTGTGAATGGTAATTTTGACAGGCCTATGTATAAGATATCAAATAGAAAGCCCCTCCTGAAAAGTTCTGCACGAAAGATTGAATACAAAAGTTACAGTCCCGTCGCTCTAATTTCCGGCAGCCAATCGCGTTCCAGATAGGCTACATTTAAACGTGTGCGTCTTGTGATTCGCTGATGAAGACGTCATTCATTTCTTAAGGCTCGATAAATACTTAAAATAATCGCCCGCCATTTTGGCTCTTTCGTTTCCGTTCGCAGAAAGCACACGAAGACGTTATTTGCTGCTCAATTATTTGCTGAATTACATTGCGTTAGATTTATTATCATAGGAGCTACGACATGATAATGTTTAACGGTGTGGCAAATAGATTCCTCGTATGGTAGCTCGGCAACGAAAGAACAAAAATGGCGAACGATACTACCTACCTAGACTTTATAGAGCCTTGACTTACTAAGACGTAAGCAAAGAGGAGGAGTCACGCCGGGAATAACAGCGTCGCGACTATAGTTTCTAGTATAAACAGATTCAAAGTACTTGATAATTTTCAATTGAGAAGCGTTCTTGTCAAACTGTTAAGGCTGGTTCACAATATACCGGGAACGAGAACCAGAGTGAAAATGAGAAGCAGAGGACGTGAATATGAAAATTTTTGATTCACAATAAACCGAGAACGTAGACGACTATGCATATCGATATGTATGTCAATAACGATATGTAAAGTCGATATTACGCATTCTGATGTTATTTGTGTATAATTGACCAATGGCGTTCTCTCAGGAGTACAAGGCAGCCAACATAAACACAGGTTAACCAACTTCGAAATTTCAACTGAATCATTTCATTAGGTACGGTACTATAAATATGCCCATGCATCTTTATTATCACAACCTATTTTAAGTCTACCATAACGTAAAATAATTAGAGAAGAAACATTTGTAATAGAACAAAAATGAACACAACAGTAGTTATTGAATTGAAGCGTGAATATGTAGTGTGTAATACAACCAATACATTAATAAAATATGATTCGCTTCCGATCGGTGTTCAAAGATGCAGCTATTGAAAGCCACGTATTCTCCTTCATTTTCCCATCTTTATACGAGGCACGCCGCTTATCGTAAACGTGAGGATTTTCCTCAATATTAGAATCTCATCAAATAAAACTTGCTCCATGATGCACAGCACAGAACAAAATAATGCATAGGTTATGTCACGGTCTTCTTGCTACAAAATATACGACGACAAAATAGCTTTTAGATGGCAATAGAATGAATCTAGTGGGCTGTGATCGGAAACGTGAACGCCAAAGTTGAAACTTGGCCAACTCTCCGTTCCCGATCCCGGGCTCCTGCAAGCTTTTCGTTAATTGTGAATGCTCACATTTAAATGTACGGTATACATTTTAACAATTTTACCGTTTTCGTTTTCGTTCCGATTCTCGGTTTCCGGTTTATTGTGAACCAGCCTTTAGGATGTTCTACTTTCAACTTTGTAAGTCGAATTGTTTTACATTTTCAGATATGGTAGGATATTGCACATAAGGTTTCAAAATTGGTACAATGAACAGCTCACAGTAGATATTGATTTAGTTCGTTTCTGACTTACAAGTTATACCGATCTTCCTCTACTGTACTATGTATGATTCAGGTAGAAACGAGTACCTACAAAGTTCAGAAGACCTTTGCGTATTTACGTACAATGTTCATATTTAGGAAAACTAATTGAGGAAAATAATAATAATAATAATAATAATAATAATAATAATAATAATAATAATAAAAATAATAATAACAATTTAGTGCTAGAACAAAGCTAAGTTACATATATTTTTACATATAAAAGTCACTCTAGCACCCCCAGAAAGAGTATATACTAGTGCTCAGGGACCATTTCATAAAAGTTTAAAACTTTTTATTAAATAATATGATAATAAGTAAAACAATAAAAAGAAAAAAGAGATCTTTTAATAAGAGAAACAATTTTATGTTTTCTCCCTAAAAAATAACTTTTACTAAGTATATGATTATGTCTCGTGATCAGAATATTGTACGAAATAGAACTATAAAAGTTGGAGATTTATCCTTCAAAGAGGTGGAAAAATTCAAATATCTTGGAGCAACAGTAACAAATATAAATGACACTCGGGAAGAAATTAAACGCAGAATAAATTTGGGAAATGCCTGTTATTATTCGGTTGAGAAGCTTTTGTCATCTAGTCTGCTGTCAAAAAATCTGAAAGTTAGAATTTATAAAACAGTTATATTACCGGTTGTTCTCTATGGCTGTGAAACTTGAACTCTCACTTTGAGAGAGGTATAGAGATTGAGGGTTTTTGAGAATAAGATTCTTAGGAAAATACTTGGGGCTAAGAGGGATGAAGTTACAGGAGAATGGAGAAAGTTACACAACACAGAACTGCACGCATTGTATTCTTCACCTGACATAATTAGGAACATTAAATCCAGACGTTTGAGATGGGCAGGGCATGTAGCACGTATGGGCGAACCCAGAAATGCATATAGAGTGTTAGTTGGGAGGCCAGAGGGGAAAAGACCTTTGGGGAGGCCGAAACGTAGATGGGAGGATAATATTAAAATAGATTTGAGGGAGGTGGGATATGATGATAGAGACTGGATTAATCTTGCACAGGATAGGAACCAATGGCGGGCTTGTGTGAGGGCGGCAATGAACCTCTGGGTTCCTTAAAAGCCAGTAAGGAAGTAAGTAGTAAACAATAACTTTTTATTTTTTTTAAATCAGGATCATTAGCAAATTGAGTGTATCGTAATTTGACTTATCTTATTATAGAGCCGTAGACCGGCGTGTCTGCTATCATTATAAGCTACAGTTGTGGTACATTTATTTATTTATTTATTTATTCATTTATTTATTTATTTTCCTATTTATTTATTTACATATTTATTTATATATTTATTTATCTATTTATTTATTTACCTATTTATTTTCCTATTTATTTATTTACCTATTTATTTGTTTATTTATTTATTTATTTACCTATTTATTTATTTATTTACCTATTTATTTATTTATTTACCTATTTATTTATTTATTTATTTACATATTTATTTATTTACCTATTTATTTATTTACCTATTTATTTATTTATTTACCTATTTATTTATTTATTTATTTATTTACCTATTTATTTATTCACATATTTATTTATTTATTTACTTATTTATTTATTTACCTATTTATTTATTTACCTATTTATTTATTTATTTATTTATATTTACCTATTTATTTACCTATTTATTTATTTACCTGTTTATTTATTTATTTATTTATTTACCTTTTTATTTATGTACCTATTTATTTATTTATTTATTTACCTACTTATTTATTTACCTATTTATTTATTTGCCTATTTATTTATTTACCTATTTATTTACCTATTTACTTATTTACCTATTTATTTATATTACCTATTTATTTATTTACCTATTTATTTGTTTATTTATTTATTTATTTACCTATTTATTTATTTATTTACCTATTTATTTATTTATTTACCTATTTATTTATTTATTTACATATTTATTTATTTACCTATTTATTTATTTACCTATTTATTTATTTATTTACCTATTTATTTATTTATTTATTTATTTATTTACCTATTTATTTATTCACATATTTATTTATTTACTTATTTATTTATTTACCTATTTATTTATTTACCTATTTATTTATTTATTTATTTATTTATTTATATTTACCTATTTATTTACCTATTTATTTATTTACCTGTTTATTTATTTATTTACCTTTTTATTTATGTACCTATTTATTTATTTACCTATTTATTTATTTATCTATTTATTTATTTACCTATTTATTTATTTACCTATTCATTTATTTATTTATTTATTTATTTACCTACTTATTTATTTACCTATTTATTTATTTGCCTATTTATTTATTTACCTACTTATTTACCTATTTACTTATTTACCTATTTATTTATATTACCTATTTATTTATTTACCTGTTTATTTATTTATTTATTTATTTACCTATTTATTTACCTATTTATTTATTTACCTATTTATTTATTTATTTATTTATTTATTTAATTTGGTGTAGTTAAGGCCATCAGGCCATCAGCAATACAAATACAATAGTAGAAATAAACAGAAAAAGAGGTTCTTTCAAGCATATTTTGTCTGATCTTTTAGTTTTATATTTATGAGATTTTATTACATTTGTTCCAGAAACACCGAAATTCGCACTCATGTCTTCATGGTGTAAAGCCGATGCCCTATAACACCAACTTCATCTTGTATCGTACGCATTCCTAACTGAACGCTACGAAATGTATTTTCTGCTCACCGAATTTGCATGTCTTTTAGAATAAAATGAACCTCACTTCTTAAGAGCCGCGTTATTTCGTTTTAAGTAGTTCTCCAAGAAGGGCAAACATTTGTATAATTATATAAGCCTGTACTGCATTATGGGTAGAAAACAGCGTTCATCCAATAGCCGCATAATCAGTTAAAAGCTTTTCGTTATCCAGGGAATATCTCAGTTGCCTTCGAGAGAAATCCATTACACTAAAATTCAAATGGAAAATGCATTTACGCTTATTTTATTATTCTATACGAAACTCCGCTCCTTCTTAGACGTCTTTTTCAGTAATGTGATTCTCGTACAAGGTCTCCTGTCGGAACCAGAAACGCGTGCGTGCCTGCGTGTTTTCATTTTCTTCTCTTCTTTTTTTTTTTTTTGCTTCGTTAGAGGCGAATTTTATACATACAAATCACATAAAATAGTACGGGATTTATATTTGCATGGTTGCCCAGGTAACCCTCGGTTGTGATATTATGTTTTGTTCTCATTTTGCATTTGTGATTGATTACAAATCCCAGATACGTTTATAAATCTCCAGAGAGCTCCTCCGGTTGCCTGTATATCTGCCCTACCACCCAGAATCTCGGAATTATTTTAATGTACAGTTTTCAAACGTGGAAAGTTTCTTCTGCGTACCACTCGGGAAATATTCTAACAAAAATTACATTCCTCCATATGGCAGATGCGTTGATATTTCACGTGATGCATTCGTTAGTTAAGAATCTTAATTTGTACATTCATGGTTCAGGTTAAGCGCCTGCTACAACATTCATCAAATGGAGTGCGCAAACTTATACTTCTTATGTTAGCGGATTCATCTTCATATGTTTCTATATTTTAAGGAGTTATGTGTAACGTAGCATTTCTTTAAACTACAACATTTTTTTGGGTTATTTTACGACGCTGTATCAACATCTAGGTTATTTAGCGTCTGAATGAAATGAAGGTGATAATACCGGAGAAATGAGTCCGGGGTCCAGCACCGAAAGTTACCCAGCATTTCATATTGGGATGAGGGAAAATCCCGGAAAAAACCTCAACCAGGTAACTTGTTCCGACCGGGATTCGAACCCGAGCCACCTGGTTTCGCGGCCAGACATGCTGTCCGTTACTCCACAGATGTGGACACTACAACAATGATCAAATGGAATGTGCAACCTATACTTATTTTGAAATAAGATACGAGTATTATCACTCTTACACATAGAAGTGGAAATGACCGATTTTGAATACAGTGGTAATTGCAACACATACAGAATGTTGGAAATGTCCGTTTCTTGATACAAAAAAAAGACAATTAAAAACAAATTATGGTTTATTTAACGACGCTCGCAACTGCCGAGGTTATATCAGCGTCGCCATTTTTCCGGAATTTGTCCCGCAGTAGTCCTTTTCCATATCAGTAAGTATACTGACATGAGCCTGTCAAATTTAAGCACACTTAAATGCCATTGTCTGGGCCGGGATCGAACCCTCAACCTCGAGCACAGAAGGCAAGGGCTATACCGACGCGCTACCCAGGCCGACAAAAGTATTATAATAGAAACTAGCTGAAATCACCCGTCGTTTTCCTCTCTGCTTCTATTTTTAATTAAACTGGTTGTCAGACTTTTCGGAAATCTCGGAAATCCAGCTACAGACAACCAAAACGAATTGTCTTTACTAAGGTTTCCTCATCTCTAAAAGATGAATTTTTCTATAGCGTTCACATACTTGAATTAATGAACTTCTTAGCCAAATGCCTGCCAGGGTTAACTCAATTTAATTACCTGTAGATCAGGCATCGGAAAGAAAACATTTCATCATGTGCCTTACGTTCAACTGTTTTTAATATATGTTTATTTGTTTTGGTTTACCTATCTATCTATCTATCTATCTATCTATCTATCTATCTATCTATCTATCTATCTATCTATCTATCTATCTATCTATCTATCTATCTATCTATCTATCTATCTATCTATCTATCTATCTATCTATCTATCTATCTATCTATCTATCTATCTATCTATCTATCTATCTATCTATCTATCTATCTATCTATCTATGTTATGTTAAGTTTTATTTAACGACGCTCGCAACTGCAGAGGTTATATCAGCGTCGCAGGATGTGCCGGAATTTTGTCCCGCAGGAGTTCTTTTACATGCCAGTAAATCTACTGACATGAGCCTGTCGCATTTAAGCACACTTAAATGCCATCGACCTGCCCGGGATCGAACCCGCAACATTGGGCATAGAAGGCCAGCGCTATAACAACTCGCCAACTAGTCTATCTATCTATCTATCTATCTATCTATCTATCTATCTATCTATCTATCTATCTATCTATCTATGTTATGTTATATTTAACGACGCTCGCAACTGCAGAGGTTATATCAGCGTCGCCGGATGTGCCGGAATTTTGTCCCGCAGGAGTTCTTTTACATGCCAGTAAATCTACTGACATGAGCCTGTCGCATTTAAGCACACTTAAATGCCATCGACCTGGCCCGGGATCGAACCCGCAACCTTGGGCATAGAAGGCCAACGCTATTCCAACTCGCCAGTCTATCTCTCTATATCTATCTATCTATCTATCTATCTATCTATCTATCTATCTATCTATCTATCTATCTATCTATCTATCTATCGCTATCTATCTATCTATCTATCTATCTATCTATCTATCTATCTATCTATCTATCTATCTGTATATCTATCTATCTGTATATCTATCTATCTATCTATCTATCTATCTATCTATCTATCTATCTATCTATCTATCTATCTATCTATCTGTATATCTATCTATCTATCTATCTATCTATCTATCTATCTATCTATCTATCTATCTATCTATCTATCTATCTATCTATCTATCTATCTATCTATCTATCTATCTATCTATCTATCTATCTATCTATCTATCTATCTATCTATCTATCTATCTATCTATCTATCTATCTATCTGTATATCTATCTATCTATCTATCTATCTATCTATCTATCTATCTATCTATCTATCTATCTATCTATCTATCTATCTATCTATCTATCTATCTATCTATCTATCTATCTATCTATCTATCTATCTATCTATCTATCTATCTATCTATCTATCTGTATATCTATCTATCTATCTATCTATCTATCTATCTATCTATCTATCTATCTATCTATCTATCTATCTATCTATCTATCTATCTATCTATCTGTATATCTATCTATCTATCTATCTATCTATCTATCTATCTATCTATCTATCTATCTATCTATCTATCTATCTATCTATCTATCTATCTATCTATCTATCTGTATATCTATCTATCTATCTATCTATCTATCTATCTATCTATCTATCTATCTATCTATCTATCTATCTATCTATCTATCTATCTATCTATCTATCTGTATATCTATCTATCTATCTATCTATCTATCTATCTATCTATCTATCTATCTATCTATCTATCTATCTATCTATCTATCTATCTATCTATCTATCTATCTATCTATCTATCTATCTATCTATCTATCTATCTATCTATCTATCTATCTATCTATCTATCTATCTATCTATCTATCTATCTATCTATCTATCTATCTATCTGTATATCTATCTATCTATCTATCTATCTATCTATCTATCTATCTATCTATCTATCTATCTATCTATCTATCTATCTATCTATCTATCTATCTATCTATCTATCTATCTATCTATCTATCTATCTATCTATCTATCTATCTATCTATCTATCTATCTATCTATCTATCTATCTATCTATCTATCTATCTATCTATCTATCTATCTATCTATCTATCTATCTATCTATCTATCTGTATATCTGTATATCTATCTATCTATCTATCTATCTATCTATCTATCTATCTATCTATCTATCTATCTATCTATCTATCTATCTATCTATCTATCTATCTATCTATCTATCTATCTATCTATCTATCTATCTATCTATCTATCTATCTATCTATCTATCTATCTATCTATCTATCTATCTATCTATCTATCTATCTATCTATCTATCTATCTATCTATCTATCTATCTATCTATCTATCTATCTATCTATCTATCTATCTGTATATCTATCTATCTATCTATCTATCTATCTATCTATCTATCTATCTATCTATCTATCTATCTATCTATCTATCTATCTATCTATCTATCTGTATATCTATCTATCTATCTATCTATCTATCTATCTATCTATCTATCTATCTATCTATCTATCTATCTATCTGTGTGTCTGTCTGCCTGCCTGCCTGCCTGCCTGCCTGCCTGCCTGCCTGCCTGCCTGCCTGCCTGCCTGCCTGTCTGTCTGTCTGTCTGTCTGTCTGTCTGTCTGTCTGTCTGTCTGTCTATTTATTTATTTATTCATTTATTTATTCATTTACTTATTCATTTACTTATTTATTTATATTCTGACGTAGTTAAGGTCATTAGGCCTTCTTCCACATCGCCAGAAATACGAATAAAATAATAGAAAATCATCAACTATAAACAAAGTAAAACCAAACGAAAATATAGACAGGCTACAGTCACACAACCTAGATTCTCTAGATTTTGGCCTTCATGATGTATCAACAATCTTATTTCATGTCGTGTTATTTTTCCATGGCCTCATGGAAGTCGATGTTGAATACAAGAGACAATAATAAAGAACAATTGACTGTATAAGATTGCATTTTAATGTTATACATCAATATTTCATCGTATTTATTTTTATTTTTTTATCTATTTAATTAATTTAACGTCCATTTGTCCAATTTTAATGTAGCATATGTTCTTTTCCTGCTTATGAAGGTTAAATGTGGAAACTTTCACAAATATCGGTCAAAGCGTGTAGATTTGTATAGAGTACTTACATATATACATAGCCTCATTGATTTTTATATATAAGATATCCAGTTTTACTGATATTACCATACTGTTTGTCTTGGAAATGACCGAGTTAGGGTGAAACTGGTAACATATTCAGAAAGATGCCTCTCTAAACATACGGAAAACTAAAAACCTTTTGTGCGAGATCGTGCGTATTTGCTTGCTTTCCGCACAAAACCAATACGTGGTAAGTGTGAAATACCACATTCAGTATTCCCAACGTAACACACATAACAATTTCCCTATTCTTACCGCTTAAGCGTCATATTCATTTTACTGCTTTAGGCTTTTAACATATTATTTTTAAAGACGTTCAATATAGTAACAATTATAAATTGGAAACTTACCACTGCAATTTCACCTAAATTGCACTGTTAATTATTGTTTTTAAATATTTGCAAAAATTAAGTAAACTCTACAACTCCACTAAAGTTACTGCATTCGTGATGCAAGTAACATTAAGGAAGCCGTGAAAAAATCAACAAGTTTCCAGACTCATCATAGACTTGGGGAAAAAAAAGACAGACGTATATCACGGCCTGCTGGAGTATAGTAAACACAGAAAACAGTTTATAGGAACAATGTTGGAGATAGATATATTTGTTTTCCAAATTTGCCGTCATTGAACAGAAACCAACATGGAGATTTCATTGCAACTAATTAGAAATTCCTCTTCCAGGTATGTAATAAACGATCTTCGCACAAAATAATGTACGATACACGAGCGGTATGTTTGTTTTCATGTTCTCGGAAATTAAAAAAGCTCAACTACGTTTCGCTTTTTCAATCTTTTCCTCGACCATGAAAACGTCAACATACCGCTCTTGTAACGCATATTACTATTTTTCCCCCCTGTGGAAATTGCCGGTTTTGTTCGCAACCTCCACATAACTTTGATTTCCCCTTTCCTCACAGAAAAAGAGGGTTTCCTGGGCATTATGACCCATCCGCGAGATAGTTCAAAATCATTTTCCTGTTATGACATTGTCAAAATGTGCCTTTTTTTCAGAAAACGAAGATGATGTGTGTTAATATGCATAACACCATACGGCCCTGAACTGGCTCACGTGCTACAAATTGAAAACTTATAACTTTAAGTAAGCTACAGCTCTCTAATGAGGTGTGATACTCCACACTTTGAGGCGTAGTATTATTTTTTTTCGCAATTAATATGTGAAATTCATATCCCAGCCGTTGTTCGATACACAATGAATGTCCAAAGCTCAGGGTCGTGTTTTGGGCCCCTGTAAATTAGAACACCCGCTGCACTAATACGCGCCGAAATGTAATTAACTGAAGAGAACTACATCAAAGAGTTAAATACTGAATGTAGTCGTAATTAGCGGTTAAATGTTTCAGTCCCCAACTATACACGCAAACACCAACCGTAAAATTGCACTCATTTTTCTCTATTGGCGCTTAATTGTTGATTGGTTCGAGTCTCATGCATACAATAAAATTGCTGGATAGCAAACTAATGCATCAATTTGCCAATTACTAATTACTATGGTCAGCATTCTTAAATCGTAACCCATTTTAATTCTTTGCGAAATTTGAATATTATATATGTCTAAATCTGGGGTTCAGTTCATGAACTGTATTTCGCTGTTTATCTTATGTAATTTGGATATATCAGAGAATAGTTAAATAGTTTATATTTCAGTCACTAAGCAATTACTTATTTATTTATTTATTTATTTATTTATTTATTTATTTACTTATTTACTTATTTATTTATTTATTTAGTTGTTTACTTATTTATTTATTTACATATTTACTTATTATTTATTCACTTATTCACTTATTTATTTATTTACTTATTTACTTATTTATTTATTTACTTATTTATTTATTTACTTATTTACTTATATACTTATTTCCTTATTCATTTGTTTATTTATTCACTTATTTACTTATTTATTTATTAATTTGCTTACTTATTTATTTACTTATTTATTTATTTACTTATTTACTTATTTATTTATTCATTTATTTATTTATTTACTTATTTATTTATTTACTTATTTATTTATTTACTTATTTACTTATTTATTTATTTATTTACTTATTTACTTATTCATTTATTTATTCATTTATTTATTTATTTATTTACTTATTTATTTATTCACTTATTCACTTATTTACTTATTTATTTATTTACTTATTTACTTATTTATTTATTTATTTATTTATTTACTTATTTATTTATTTAATTATTACTTATTTACTTATTCATTTTTTATTTATTCACTTATTTAATTATTTATTTATTCATTTGCTTACTTATTTATTTATTTATTTATTTATTTACTTATTTATTTATTCATTTATTTATTTACTTATTTATTTATTTACTTATTTATTTATTTACTTATTTACTTATTTATTTATTTATTTATTTACTTATTTACTTATTCATTTATTTATTCATTTATTTATTTATTTATTTATTCACTTATTCACTTATTTACTTATTTATTTATTTACTTATTTACTTATTTATTTATTTATTTATTTACTTATTTATTTATTTAATTATTTACTTATTTACTTATATACTTATTTACTTATTCATTTTTTATTTATTCACTTATTTAATTATTTATTTATTCATTTGCTTACTTATTTATTTATTTATTTATTTATTTACTTATTTATTTATTCATTTATTTATTTACTTATTTATTTATTTACTTATTTATTTATTTACTTATTTACTTATTTATTTATTTATTTACTTATTTATTTACTTCTTTACTTATTCATTTATTTATTCATTTATTTATTTACTTATTTATTTATTTACTTTATTATTTACTTATTTATTTACATACTTATTTATTTGCTTATTTATTTATTTATTTACTTATATACTTATTTACTTATTTATTTACTAGCCGTACCCGTGCGCTCCGCCGCACCCGTTAGAAATAAATATAAAGTAATTACATAATTAAAATAGGACGTTTGACCCAGGGAACATTCGTGTTTGATAGAAGTATAAATCATTTAATATGTTACTTAATTTAAATTGTATTTAAATATTTAAAATGCGATCATTTTGGTCCAGAGACACTCATTTGGTGCAATGACAATTCCTTTAACATGTTTCTTAATTTTATTACATGCAACCATAGTTTAATGAAGATTGACATATCATTTAGATTTAATGTGTATAGGCTACTTTATTTTACTTGCTATATGTTTCCATTGAATTATGGTAATAACTTAATTTTAACCCTTGTTTTCTACGTATTCAGTAAATGGTGCTTGGCGCGATAAGAAATTCTCAACACACAACTCAACTTGAAAACACACACTCTTTGACTCTACACTATACCACAGGAACACACCCTCACAGAAAACAGAACAAGTGGCGCCAAGACCAACAACGACCAGTTCTGAAGATGACCCATAAATAGGTCGAAACATGTAAACGAGGTACGTTGAAATTTAACACAGGAAAATCTTACCATACATATTCCAAATATTTTCCTAAGCATCTTATTCTCGAACATATTTAACCTATGTTCCTCTCTCAAAGTGAGAGTCCAAGTTTCACAACCATCCAGAACACCGGTAATATAACTGTTTTATAAATTCTGACTTTCAGCTTTTTTTTTTTTTTTTTTTTTTGAAAGCAGACTGGGTGATAAGAAGAGTCCAGGGGAAAAACGGGGGATGTCCACTTTCAGGCAAAATTCAGATTTCCATTCGCTTATATACTTCATATGAAGTGTATTCATTCTTACTTACTTACTTACAAATGGCTTTTAAGGAACCCGAAGGTTCATTGCCGCCCTCACATAAGCCCGCCAGCGGTCCCTATCCTGTGCAAGATTAATCCAGTCTCTATCATCATACCCTACCTCCCTCAAATCCATTTTAATATTATCCTCCCATCTACGTCTCGGCCTCCCTAAAGGTCTTTTTCCCTCCGGTCTCCCAACTAACACTCTATATGCATTTCTGGATTCGCCCATACGTGCTACATGCCCTGCCCATCTTAAACGTCTGGATTTAATGTTCCTAATTATGTCAGGTGAAGAATACAATGCGTGCAGTTCTGTGTTGTGTAACTTTCTCCATTCTCCTGTAACTTCATCCCGCTTAGCCCCAAATATTTTCCTAAGCACCTTATTCTCAAACACCCTGAACCTATGTTCCTCTCTCAGAGTGATAGTCCAAGTTTCACAACCATACAGAACAACCGGTAATATAACTGTTTTATAAATTCTAACTTTCAGATTTTTGGACAGCAGACTGGATGATAAGAGCTTCTCAACCGAATAATAACACGCATTTCCCATATTTATTCTGCGTTTAATTTCCTCCCGAGTGTCATTTATATTTGTTACTGTTGCTCCAAGATATTTGAATTTTTCCACCTCTTCGAAGGATAAATCTCCAATTTTTATATTTCCATTTAGTACAATATTCTGGTCACGAGACATAATCATATACTTTGTCTTTTCGGGATTTACTTCCAAACCGATCGCTCTACTTGCTTCAAGTAAAATTTCCGTGTTTTCCCTAATCGTTTGTGTATTTTCTCCTAACATATTCACGTCATCCGCATAGACAAGAAGCTGATGTAACCCGTTCAATTCCAAACCCTGCCTGTTATCCTGAACTTTCCTAATGGCATATTCAAGCGCGAAGTTAAAAAGTAAAGGTGATAGTGCATCTCCCTGCTTTAGCCCGCAGTGAATTGGATTCATTCTACACTTAGAAAATGGGAAGAAAGTTCACAGTTACCGAATAACTGCTGGTTAAATTATCAGTATTATATTCGGAATGATAGAGTTCGAAATTTTAAAATTGATTTCCTGAGAATTTTCCCCTTTACTCTTCCCTGAATTTTCCATATTTATTCTGCGTTCAATTTCCTCTTGAGTGTCATTTATATCAGATACTGTTGCTCCAAGATGCTTGAATTTTTCCACCTTTTCAAAGGATAAATTTCCAATAAAATGGTTAGGCTATATTCCCATTTCGTTGATGTTTAACTCAACGGATAAATTATTAAAAACATTTTATATGGATTTTGTTACCCATAAACTTCTTAAATGTTCTAGCGTCCATACTAAGGACATTACTTTATTTACAGACTAACAAGACATACATGAGAACACTTGAAGCTCGCACACCGCATCTGTGAAGCAGAGAAGCAAAATGCCTATTACAGCCTACTTAGCGGTTTGTTAAACAAACAGCTGCCAGCTCGACTGCTGCTGTGCAAACTGGAGGACTCAAATAAAATCATCCGGTTCTGAACACTAAACTTGTTTCTCCTGTTAGGCCTTCATTGTACGGACTACACATCTCCCGGGAAGCCGGCCATGTTCACGCTCTTCACAAAGGTCTGTAGTGCAGCCATTCTACTGATGACCCTAGATGTTCGATCGCAGAGAAAGTCCATACTGGCATCTGTTAAGCGTGAAATTCTAGTTTCATAAACTAGGGTGCGTCGCGGTAATTTGGGCATAAGTTACAATTTATTGAATAAAACTTAAAAATAAAGAACTATACACAGAATTTTAATGAAGATAATTTCATAATGACGATGCTATTCGCTGACGATCAGGTAGTAATAGCAAATAATGAAAATAACCTGCAGAGAGCAGTACATGAGTTATGGAAAATAAATAAGAACTATAATATGGAGATATCTGTACATAAGACTAAAACTATGGCATTTTGTGGCAAATCTCCTGTAAGATCTAAAATAGTAATAGGAAACAGTATCATAGAACAGGTAAATAAATTTAAATTTTTGGGTGTTACCTTATCTTATAAAGGAGACTATGATCAAAAAGAAAAAATAGAAAAATTTAATTACATAAATGGAACAATAAGAAGAACTCTGAAATCAAAAGCTAGGAAAGATACATTGTTAAAATTTTATAAGGTGATGTCAGTGCCCAGTTTACTATATGGAAGCGAAACATGGGTTATAAAAAAGAGAGATGCCTCTAGATTACAAACAAATGAGATGAAATTTTTGAGAAACGTAGCAGATTACAGGAAAATAGAACATAAAAGAAACGAAGAAATAAGAGAAGAACTTGAGATATATGAATTAAACAACAAAATAGAAGAATATAGAAATGCATGGATGTCTCACATTTCAAGGATGCAGGAGGACAGGATACCATATAAGTTTTGGAAATATAGTCCTCGGGGAAGAAGAAATATTGGAAGACCAGCCAAAAGATGGATGGACCAATTTCAGTAGCTGCTACAGGAATCAATTTCCTAATGCATGAAGGATGATGATGATGATGAATAAAACTTTACCCAATACTCAAACAGATACCAGTTTAATATAAGGCAAACTCGGCTAATTTCGCAGTATTAAGGTTTTCTGTCTATAGTTATACCCAAAAAAAAAAAAACTTGAAAAAATGTCCTTCATGCAGCAGTTAATCACTAGACATAATTGTATTGGTTGGTATAATTTGTTTTATTTTTTAAGTGTATCGCAACAGGGAAATAGCTCCATCTAAAATAGGCTATGAGATCATATGTGTGCGTTTCAGGAACTCGTGTAACTTCGCAGTACTGCTCTGGGCAATTTCGCAGTAATATGTGTAATTTTCAAGAATACTGTTTTTAACTCAAAACATGTTTTAATGTAATCTAAACATCAGTACATGTTTACACACATGAACTGAACACATTAACAAACTAGGCAATAAATATAGGGCAACTGGGCTTGAATTTATGATTGCATATTAATTGTAAATTAATAAATTTATCTAACACATACTTACTTACTTACTTACTTACAAATGGCTTTTAAGGAACCCGAAGGTTCATTGCCGCCCCCACATAAGCCCGCCAGCGGTCCCTATCCTGTGCAAGATTAATCCAGTTTCTATCATCATACCCCACCTCCCTCAAATCCATTTTAATATTATCCTCCCATCTACGTCTCGGCCTTCCTAAAGATCTTTTTCCCTCCAGTCTCCCAACTAACACTCTATATGCATTTCTGGATTCGCCCATACGTGCTACATGCCCTGCCCATCTCAAACGTCTGGATTTAATGTTCCTAATTATGTCAAGTGAAGAATACAATGCGTGCAGTTCTGTGTTGTGTAACTTTCTCCATTCTCCTGTAACTTCATCCCGCTTAGCCCCAAATATTTTCCTAAGCACCTTATTCTCAAACACCCTGAACCTATGTTCCTCTCTCAGAGTGAGAGTCCAAGTTTCACAACCATACAGAAGAACCGGTAATATAACTGTTTTATAAACTCTAACTTTCAGATTCTTGGACAGCAGACTGGATGATAAGAGCTTCTCAACCGAATAATAACACGCATTTCCCATATTTATTCTGCGTTTAATTTCCTCCCGAGTGTCATTTATATTTGTTACTGTTGCTCCAAGATATTTGAATTTTTCCACCTCTTCGAAGGATAAACCTCCAATTTTTATATTTCCATTTCGTGCAATATTCTGGTCACGAGACAATCATATACTTTGTTTTTTTCGGGATTTACTTCCAAACCGATCGCTCTACTTGCTTCAAGTAAAATTTCCGTGTTTTCCCTAATCGTTTGTGGATTTTCTCCTAACATATTCACGTCATCCGCATTGACAAGAAGCTGATGTAACCCGTTCAATTCCAAACCCTGCCTGTTATCCTGAACTTTCCTAATGGCATATTCTAGCGCATCTGCATTAAATATTATGCAAAAAAATAGAAAAAAAAAACATTATGAGAATTATTTAGGCCTAATCCGAATCCGCTTCCGCTGGCAAGACTAATTGTTCTTTCTCCTTTCTCTGCCATTGAAGGTGGACAGGCTTTGCTCCTTTTGAGGACATAATTTTGTTACGTTTGGCAATCAATGAAAACTCTGTTTCATCGAAATTGCAAATGAGATAAGGCTTGGTACACTTCCTAGCACATCATAAAAATCGTTCAAATTCGAGCGACTTGAGGCTGCTGCTCTATGGTAGGACAGATTTTCTGTCTGGCGCATACTTAGCCCATAGTGCTTCTTATAGGAAGTTCGAATCTGCGCGCCACTCGAATTGCTCTGCCAGCAACTAGCGGAAACTAGTTAAGAAACTGAGTACCGACAAAAGCATATTACGAACAAACTAAATTAGATAAAACAACAAGCGAGGGTTCAAATCAATCATGAGAATGTGGAGAATTCATTAATCATAGTGTGATAATTACACTTCTGAATGTCTCGACGATATGCTGTCCAGAAACCCAACACTTCATATTTACTCACTCTATCTCAGCAAACACACACCAACTAAAGCAGATACAGGGACATCATGTTATTTTTACTCCAATTTTTATTGAAATTATTGGGGATCATCAGTGCGGTTTTCGGCGTAATAGATCGACTATTGATCAGATTTTTTGTATTCGACAGATAATGGAGAAAAAATGGGAGTATAAGGATACAGTACATCAGTTATTCATAGATTTCAAAAAAGCTTATGACTCTGTTAAGAGGGAAGTATTATATGATATTCTTATTGAATTTGGTATTCCCAAGAAACTAGTTCGATTAATTAAAATGTGTCTCAGTGAAACATACAGCAGAGTCCGTATAGGTCATTTTCTATCTGATGCTTTTCCAATTCACTGCGGGCTAAAGCAGGGAGATGCACTATCACCTTTACTTTTTAACTTCGCTCTACAATATACCATTAGGAAAGTTCAGGATAACAATGAGAGTTTGGAATTGAACGGGTTACATCAGCTTCTTGTCTATGCGGATGACGTGAATATGTTAGGAGAAAATACACAAACGATTAGGGAAAACACGGAAATTTTACTTGAAGCAAGTAGAGCGATCGGTTTGGAAGTAAATCCCGAAAAGACAAAATATATGATTATGTCTCGTGACCAGAATATTGTACGAAATGGAAATATAAAAATTGGACATTTATCCTTCGAAGAGGTGGAAAAATTCAAATATCTTGGAGCAACAGTAACAAATATAAATGACACTCGGGAGGAAATTAAACGCAGAATAAATATGGGAAATGCGTGTTATTATTCGGTTGAGAAGCTCTTATCATCCAGTCTGCTGTCGAAAAATCTGAAAGTTAGAATTTATAAAACAGTTATATTACCGGTTGTTCTGTATGGTTGTGAAACTTGGACTCTCACTCTGAGAGAGGAACATAGGTTCAGGGTGTTTGAGAATAAGGTGCTAAGGAAAATATTTGGGGCTAAGCGGGATGAAGTTACAGGAGAATGGAGAAAGTTACACAACACAGAACTGCACGCATTGTATTCTTCACCTGACATAATTAGGAACATTAAATCCAGACGTTTGAGATGGGCAGGGCATGTAGCATGTATGGGCGAATCCAGAAATGCATATAGAGTGTTATTTGGGAGACCGGAGGGAAAAAGACCTTTAGGGAGGCCGAGACGTAGATGGGAGGGTAATATTAAAATGGATTTGAGGGAGGTGGGGTGTGATGATAGAGACTGGATTAATCTTGCACAGGATAGGGACCGCTGGCGGGCTTATGTGAGGGCGGCAATGAACCTTCGGGTTCCTTAAAAGCCATTTGTAAGTAAGTAAGTAAGTAAGTTTTATTGTACCTCAGTTTTTTAATGTACTTCACTCCCACCCCTTCTCCTACTGTGTGTTCAGTTCAAAATGTGTCATGGCTCGCTGTTTGCCGTCATGTGGCTAGCAGATGAGCCTAGAGAATTCAATTTTCCTACACTTCCGCAGAGGTGTATAACCTAAGAGGCAGAGAAGTTGCCTAGCAAGTACGGCGTTCATTCTGAAGAGTACTTACCGATACGTACGGTAACGCCGGTAGTGGCAGGAATGTGAACTGTTTGGAAACACGTACTGTCGGGATATGGGGAGAGGGTTAAGACGATTACTTACGTATTTGTTGACATTAACTTCGACGGTCAACATGGACACGGAGCATTTGATTTGTGTTGTGGAATGTTGCCGTACGCAACCGATGATAACAAATACCCTGCGTACGACTTGCCGGCGCAGAACACAGTTCGAAAGAGCTTATGGTAGCACACAGACCGTACAGGCCGCCATCTGTTGCTACGACGTTCAAGTTATACCGTACACGTTCTCAAGTTCAGATTGAAGAACGCCTTAAATAATAGGCAACTTCTCTAACATATAAGCTGATACTCGCTTCAAATCGGTGAACCAACAACAGTGACGTTATGACACACTTTGAAATGAACACCCAGTAGTAAACTTCCAACCTTTCACGACACAGAGCCGAGGGCGCGTAAGCAGTACTGAGTTAGTGAGTATAGTACGTTGAAAAATATGTTCGCGTTTTCCAGTGACGAAAGAGCTTTCAATATTGAATCATATTTTCGTACAGATACTGTCGTCCGTTTGCCTACGTCGCATCCCGGTTTCCCCTACCTGCTTCTGTTCGCCCCTCTGTTAAGTCTAGTAGCTGGGCTATCTTACTTCTTTTCTGAAAACATTAATTTCTGTTAGGAATTGGACGTCTACGTAATATTATACTATAATATTTAAAATAACTTAAATAAAAGGGCCTCGTTAAGTAATTAACTGTCACGTGACCCCCCCCCTTTCTACGACCCTGCGACAAAACCACTTGAACGGACAGTAGATAGCATTTCAGAGTAATCTTATCTTTTCGGATCGGGCAGAAGTGAAGATTGAATTTACAGTACGTAAGGTACTCTTTTATAGAGTAGGTACAGAATTATTTCAACATGAGTTACTCGTACGAAGGACGAAAATGGTAATTGGCATTAGGTACACAATAATATGCACAAAAGAACTGAAGCCTGTATCGAAATGAACGGCCACCATTTTAAAAAATGTGTTTAAATATCCATATAATGATCATTTTTCAATTTAATTTCATTCTCTATATTGTACGCTAATGTGCTGTAGACAGTATAATATACACCGCATAATTAATAAGTCGGAATGGATAGCTCAATTCGTGAGTAAAAACACTAAATGTTAATACAGTACTGTATTTTGATTAAACAAAAACCTAATGAAAATTATCAAACTCAAAATTGCGATATTTCCTAGTTTACATAAATGGATGAACTACTTTTCTTCCCTCCTATACCTAGTAAAGTGATTTGTATTTTACGCCGGTATCATCGAACTCCAGTCGTGGAAGGGGGAGCAAGCGGTGTTTCCTGTTTCAATCGTTAATAGAAAGGTATAGCCAGGTTAATATTAAAAATGTTAGTAAAAATAAAATGATGTCCCTGTAGTTGTATAACGTTCGCCAGAATGCGTTGCAATAGGATCTTCCTGCATGAAACATCCCCGACAGGTTCTGGCATTTATCCATATTTTTTGTAAGTTCAAACGAACACGGACAACTCCACAACAAATTAATATATGAGATACTGCGAAATTAGACGCACTGCAAAATTAGCCGAGTTTGCCTTACAGGGTGATTCAGTTACCGCCACTTACGGAGCTTATTTCAGAAGACATTTTGAGCAAAAAGTGTCATATAAACATGGGCCCTATTCTCGTTATTTTCAGAATTACACCAATTTGAAGTTGTTTATAAAGTAGCTTTTTGGCTAAGTTTGATTGGTGAAAGAATATCACAAATACAGAATGAACTATTCAGGAGTATCATTTCTTTAATGACTAGTATTCTGAAGCTAAAAATGTGTCATGAATTCCTTACTTGCTTCGTACAGAACTTTTTCACTCCATTTTTAACTAGTCTACAAAATTACGGACTTGTCATAACAATTGTTACAAATCGCACTACTTCTAGCTACATGATTCTTTACAGTTCAATTCTGTATTTTAATGTACATTCTTAAAGAGTTTACATTTCGTGTTCTCATCCTGATAAGTTTCAACATAATTCTTTCTTCACCCACTCTTTCCAACACAGCTTCATTGCTTATATTCTGTCTATCCATTTCACACGTTCCATTCTTCTCCATATCCACATTTCAAATGCTTCTAGTTGCTTCTCTTCACTTCGTCGTAATATCCTTATCTCTGCCCCATACAATACCACACTCCACACAAAGCACCTATGTAGTTGCTTCCTTAGTTCTTTATCGAGAGATCGTCACAAGAGCTTCCTCTTTCTGTTAAATCTTGAAACGTGGTGGAGGCTATTTTACCCCTTAAGCAATTTTTGATGATCAAACGGAAAATCGTACTTTCTGACAAAAACGACAAAATTTCACAGCCGTGTAACCTTAATATGATAGTTTTTCTTACGTGTTTGTATAGTAGTAATACATATATTTTTTTTGGGTTATTTTACGACACTGTATCAACATCTATGTTATTTAGCGTCTGAATGAAATGAAGGTGATAATGCCAGTGAAATGAGTCCGGGGTCCAGCACCGAAAGTTACCCAGCATTTGCTCGTATTGGGTTGAGGGAAAACCCCGGAAAAAACCTCAATCAAGTAACTTGTCCCGACCGGGATTCGAACCCGGGCCACCTGGTTTCTCAGCCAGACTCGCTGCCGTTACTCCACAGGTGTGGACAATATGATAGTTTTTCGTATGTATTTGTATAGTACTAATATTATGCATACATTAGTCTTTATGTATGTATGTAGGCTATGTTTTATTTTTTATTTTAGTAGGTTATTTTACGACGCTTTATCAACATCTTAAGTTATTTAGCGTCTGAATGAGATTAAGGTGATAATGCCGGTGAAATGAGTCCGGGGTCCAGCACCGAAAGTTACCCAGCATTTGCTCATATTTGGGTTGAGAGAAAATCCCGGAAAAAACCTCAACCAGGTAACTTGCTCCGACCGGGAATCGAACCCGAGCCAACTGGTTTCGCGGCCAGATGCGCTAACCGTGACTCCACAGGTGTGTATGTATGTATGTATGTATGTATGTATGTATGTATGTATGGTTTAATTGTATAGTGTGTTTGGTTATTGTATTTGTGTACGCATTTTACATGTAGGTTTTAACGTTTTAACTCTAGAAATTGTCTACAATGTACATTTCAGAGACCACATTTTTATCCCAGATGAAGATGATTTATCATGTAGGCCTACTCTGCGCATCATGTAGTAGTCCGTGTTGTACTGGAAGTCATTCGCGGACTAGGTTAATAATTTCACGGAACTGAACCCCTTCGAGCACATGTGGGCTTAACAATTTCACAGAACTGAACCCCATCGAACTCATGTGTACTAGTATAGATGTGCATTTGTCTATTGCAGGGAACCGCGGCCTAGAGGCGCCGTACGCCGTGATGGTGTACGTTCACGGCGAGTCGTACGAGTGGAACTCAGGCAATCCGTACGACGGCAGCGTGCTGGCCAGCTACGGTCACGTGATCGTCGTGACGCTCAACTTCAGGCTTGGAGTCCTTGGTAAGTAGCGACCTTGCATTGGTAGCTCATTTTTAAATGAATATTTGCTAATTTTTAATGTAAATTATTATAATTATTGTTGTTAAGGATCTAAGTAATACATAAATATTATCTGTATATAAAAAAACTATTCCTGAAATTAAAAATATGAGTTTAACAATAAATTTTACAATTTGAACAATACAGTATATAAAACTAAATACAAATACAAATATTTACATACGGAATACTAAATAAATTTTACAAGAGAAAGAGTTCATCCAAAGGGCTGGACTCGGGAAGAGTGCCCAAAATGCTCATTGCATTTCCGCGTTGAATTGCAATACTTAAACATTGACCTTGTCAACAAACATCACGCAAACAAATGGAGTGCTGCAGGGAGACCCCCTCAGTCCTCTATTATTTAACATCGCCACCCACGACGTCGTAAAATCAATAAGAGAAGAATCTACAGATGTCAAGATCTATATCTATGCCGACGACATGGTCCTGGGATCTCATGACAGGAGTGAACTCCAAAAAGCAACCTACGCGCTGGAAAAGTGGGCTGACCAAAATGAGCTGGAGATAAACATGCAGAAAACCGAACACATGATATTCAGGAAAGGGGGGAAGATATCTCAACAAGACAAAATCTTCCTGAAACAAGAACCTCTACAAACAGTAAACCAGGCCAAATACCTCGGTCTGACCCTACAGACCACAACAAATTCATTCAGGGTACACACCAAGCAAAGAGCTACAGCAGCCACAAAAGCCATTCATGACATCAGAGAACTAACCAAGCTATCTCTCAAAACAGCGATGATCATCTTCCACACCAAGATAGTCCCCATACTTACATACGGACTAGATCTAACTTGGGACAAGCTGCGCACGAAAGACCTCCATACCCTAGAGAACGTCAAGGCTCGCTTCTTGAAGGCTGCACTAGGAGTATCAAAACACACTCTATCCAGGCTGGTGTACGTGCTCGCCCACGAGACCTTCTTGATAGAAGAACTCAGAACAAAACTCGATCTGCCCTCCACTTCCAACTGGAAGAAAGCACTAGACGAGAGGATAAGGAAGAGGGAAGACATCTGGGAGGATTTCTACACAACGGAGGCCATGATAAACCGGACCTGGACAAACACGAACCAGAACCTCCGCCACTTCGTGACATCGCTGGCGGTTCATGGATACCACCACAAGATATGCAGAATTCAGTGTTTCCACGAACCGGACGACAACTGTGGGTGTGTCCTATGCAACAAGACATGTGATAGATACCATATCCTAGTCTGTGGGAATCGGCAGCTATCAGTCATTAATTTTGTTCAATCCAAGTGACTTTCATTTATGCACAATTTGTGCGCTTTATTATTATCATTATTAAACATTGACGCAAATAAGTAGCGTAACGACGATCACCAGTAATGGAGATCAAAATTTGGCCTATTTGAGATACCAAACTTTAGCGTCATGACTCCAAGGACCGAAGCTCTCCACAGAAAAGAGGACAAAGATATAATTATTTCACATTCCCGTATAAAGTGACTCATAGATACTCGATATGTAAGGTAACTAAATCCGTCCTCTAGTATAAGTAAATCACTGCACATAAACAAACTTCATGCTAGAAACCACATTTTCAATACCAATTCGTTTCTTTCCACAAAAATGTTTAAATATGTATTTTTACACAGAAAGTTAAAAAGAAAAATCCGCGGGATTAAGTTCATAATAATATACAGGGCTATTCAAAAAGAAGCAGATTTCAAATATTTATTTCTTCCAACTACAAAAGACAGAAACACAATTCCAACGTTCCTGGACAGACGGAAGTTTAAATTTTGAATAGTCCGGGTAGAAGTTCTAATCATGGCAGCATTGGCGCTGTTGCTTGTCATGCTCGACCCCATTGGCGCTGTTGATTGTCTGTAGTAAAATGGCGACACAACAGGAAAAAGCATTTTGTGTCCTGCAGTTACCAAAACTAGAGTTCATTATTGAAGTTCAAAGTGCTTTTCGCCGTCATTTCAACAATGACTTCATCTTCATCCAAGACGGTGCCCTGTCTCATTTCTCTAACCACGTCCGACGTTACCTGAATGACGCCATTCCTGGACGTTGGATTGGAAGAGGAGGAGGAGAAGATCAACTTCATCGCCGGTGGCCTCCCAGGTCTCCAGACCTCACTCCTTGTGATTTTTATTTGTGAGGTTACGTAAAAGACCGTGTTTTTATCCTCCCTATGCCTGACACTCTTGAAAGTCTGCGACATCGAATTGTTGAAGCCGTGAATTCGATAACTAGAGACCAGCTGATTCGTATGTGGCAAGAAATGAGCTACCGTTTTGATATTTGTCGTGTAACACTTTTTTTTTCGTTGTTGGTAACTCTATAGCATCTATTAGGTGCTTTATGGTTGTGCTAACAGATGGAGTTACTTGTCAACAATGTGACGCTGAAAAGTGTGTTCAGGTTACTGCCCAGCGACAGTCCCGATATATTTTTATATTTGTGATGATTGGTTAATTAATATTAACCCGGCACATTTACAATCACACTCACATTCATACAAATTTCCAGACTCTAGACACCCAGGGAATTCTTCTTCTTCAAGAAAAATTCACCGAGAGTCGAGCCCGGGAATCGAACCCGGGACCTCCTGTGTAACACGTGGTGCTCATATTGAATGCATACAATATTGAATCTTTCTCTATCCAGGAACGTTGGAATGTTGGAATTGTGTTTCTATCTTTTGTAGTTTGAAAAAAATCTGCTCCTCCTTTTTGAATAGCCCTGTATATCAAAGTCAACTATTTTAAACAGACTAGTTGCTATGGCAACTGAATGCTAGCATTATAATATTTCATTCGTTTCTTCTATAAGAAAATTATGTCAGTATTTTCAATTGTTTATACATGTTATCAAATAAATGAACTATTTAAAATACCCGCTGCATTAGAAAGATAATTTATTAATTAACCATATACTAAGAAATCAGAAACTGCATAGAGCCATCGCCAGATTTTGTTGCATTGTTTTTCTCGATGCTGGAAGAGACTTGTAGCGGTACATGTGTTTCATTTTTATGAGTTAATATGCAAATGTTGGAGGGGGGAAGCTAAAACAAATGATATGCTACATCGTGAGTAAAAAATATGACAATTGCAGATAAAAACAGCGCGCTCTGCTGTTTGTGTGACATTACCACGAGTTTAACCCAGTATCAGTACATGAGCACAATTAAACTGAGTTTAAAATCACAACAAAATATGCCTGACTGTCGGCCCGCATTCTATGTAAATTTTGGCCAGATGTTCAGCACAGATTATCCCCTTTACAAACATTCATCACAAAGAGACGCGCATTCAGAGTTCATTTAGTTCCAAGGCTCACCGAATCTGCCGACTAAGTCGTTCAACTCACTGTTTGTTAAGAAAGAGATCTAGAAAACGGTGCGCGGTAGACGTTATGAGTTATAGTCTAAGAGGTTAAATTCAGAGAAATTGCAGCAAGTATTATTATTATTATTATTATTATTATTATTATTATTATTATTGTTACTATTATTATTACTATTATTATTATTGTTATTATCATTATTATTATTATTATTATTATTATTATTATTATTATTATTATTAATATTTGGGAGTATAAAGGTACAGTGCATCAGTTACTCATGGATTTCAAAAAAGGCGTATGACTCGGTTAAGAGAGAAATTTTATATGATATTCTCATTGAATTTGGTATTCCCAAGAAACTAGTTCGATTAAAATGTGTCTCAGTGAAACGTACAGCTGAGTCTGTGTAGGTCAGTTGCTGTCAGATGCGTTTCCAATTCACTGTGGGCTCAAGCAATGAACTTTACTTTTTAATTTTGCTCTTTATTTATTTATTTAGTTATTTATTTACTTAGTTATTTATTTATTTATTAACTTACTTATTTGTTTTTGTTTACTTGTTTATTTATTTATTTATTTACTTATTTATTTATTTATTTGTTTACTTATTAATTATTTATTTACTAACTTATTTATTTATTTACTTACTTACTTGTTTATTTATTTAGTTATTTATTTATTTATTTATTTATTTACTTATTTATCTATTAACTTATTTATTTGTTTTTTTGTTTATTTGTTTGTTTATTTATTTATTTATTTATGTACTTATTTATTTATTTATTTACTTACTTATTTACTTATTTATTTAGTTATTTATTTATTTATTTATTTACTTACTTATTTATTTATTTATTTATTTATTTATTTATTTATTTATTTATTTATTTATTTATTTATTTACTTACTTATTTAGTTATTTATTTATTTACTTACTTGTTTACTTAGTTATTTCTTTATTTATTTACTTATTTATTTAGTTATTTATATATTTATTTATTTGTTTACTTATTTATTTATTTATTTATTTATTTATTTATTTATTTATTTATTTATTTATTTATTTATTTATTTATTTACTTATTAACTTATTTATTTGTTTTTTGTTTATTTATTTATTTATTTATTTACTTATTAACTTATTTATTTGTTTTTTGGTTATTTGTTTATTTATTTATTTAATTTATTAATTTATTTATTTATTTATTTACATTTACCCTTCTCACATTGTTTTCTATTTTCTACTTGATTTTTCGTTTTACTTATTTCCTTTCTCACTATTCCTCGCTTCTCACTTTATATTTCTTTCTTATTATCTTTTTTCTTCACTTTCCTTTCAGCATTAGATTATCCCTATTACATTACTCGCAATTTTTTTCAGTTTTTTTTTTTTTTCGTATTAACCTTATCTTTATCCATTTGATATTCTTACATTTGTTTTGTCATTCTTGCTTACTGTTTTTCTTTCCTTTTTGTTTTATCTTTCTTTCTTCATATTCATTTATTATTTCTTAATTTATTTCTTAATTCAGTCCGTTCTTTATACTATGGCTACTCCTTATTTCAGTCAATCTTCCTTTATTCATCTTTTCGTTATTTCGTTCATTCGCCTCTTTTATTTTACCTTATATTCCGTTCTCTTTGATTTTACTTCTTTCCTTCAACCTTCTTTGTTTCTGCTCTCCTTTTTGTTTTCCAAGAACCTAGTCTAAGTGTTGCCAGCTTGAATGTTCCCAGCCCGATACATTTCTTTGTGTACTACATGGCTCAATTTCCGTAACAAGGTGTTAGCACGGATGCAAGTCTTCTCCTAAGGCAACAAGGACGTAATATTGCCATTAGACAAGCATCCATTGTCCTATGAGGCTTGAAACCTACGATCGTGCTTGCACACAGTTTTAGAAACTGCTGGTCTTGTAGGCTCCCTACGCCACGCTGGTATTTGCACATGCATTACTACTCAAAATTCGAGGCGGGGAGTTCATCGCACATTAATTAGTGTCATCTGTATTCCACGAATTAGGTTATTAATTGCCTTCTGACTTCATCACCGTATCTGCCTAGATCTACAAACATCACTTCCTTCCCTCTATTTGATGTGTAGGATTGCTTTCGCTGTCATATTTATTTATTCTGTTTATCTGTTTTTCTGGCGTGTGTCCATTTTTTCTCTATTTGGAAACATTTTTAGAACATGCCAGATTTCTGAATTTGTGTTTTTTATCTCTCTAAAACTATATTTGTTTCATTTGGTCAGTTTTCAGAGTATAGGCTACATGTTCATTTTTGCTTACAACAAAACACTATCACTGCAAAATAATTCTTATTGGAAAATAAAGATGTGTTCTATAGCTGAGGCTATAGACTTCTGTAGTCTGATCATTTTGTTGCGCACATTAATGTAATAATAATAATAATAATAATAATAATAATAATAATAATATTATTATTATTATTATTATTTTTTTTTTTTAATTTGTCCTGTGAAAAATTAATATCCGACTATAATGTCTTAAAATATAAACATAATTATTTTTAAATTGTTCACTTAATTAGTATCAAATTCCACAATACTATGTTCTACATTCTATAGTGAGGATCATGTAAGAATGATTCCTAAAAGACTAATATGGCCGTCTTTTTAGTGTTGCCAACAAATATCATATACCACCAAAGAGGGTAAAGTCACTTTGCCATGTACTGAAACAGTAATAATAATAATAATAATAATAATAATAATAATAAATTATTATTTACTTACAAATAGCTTTCAAGGAACCCGCAGGTTCATTGCCGCCCTCACATAAGCCCGCCGTCGCTACCTATCCTGAGCAAGATTAATCCAGTCTCTATCATCATATCCCACCTCCCTCAAATCCATTTTAATATTATCTACCCATCTACGTCTCGGCCTCCCTAAAGGTCTTCTTCCCTCCGGTCTCCTAACTAACACTCTATATGTATTTCTGGTTTCACCCATATGTGCCACATGCCCTGTCCATCTCAAACGTCTGGATTTAATGTTCCTAATTAGTCAGGTGAAGAGTACAATGCGTGCAGTTCTGTGTTGTGTAACTTTCTCCATTCTCCTGTAACTTCAGCTCCCTTAGCTCCAAATATTTTGCTAAGAACCTTATTCTCAAACATCCTTAATCTCTGTTCCTCTCTCAATATGAGAGTCTGAGTTCACAACCATACAGAACAACCGGTAATATAACTGTTTTATAAATTCTAACTTTCAGATTTTTTGACAGCAGACTAGATGACAAAAGCTTCTCAACCGAATAATAACAGGCATTTCCCAAATTTATTCTGCGTTTAATTTCCTCCCGAGTGTCTATATTATTATTATTATTATTATTATTATTATTATTATTATTATTATTATTATTAGTATTAGTATTAGTATTATTATTATTATTATTATTATTATGTTGACTATTATATTGAGTGTATTTTATCTTACTGACATTTTCTATCATTCATTCTCATCATCATTTGTTGTTTTGTTTTGTTTTGTTTTGTTTTGTTTTGTTTTGTATCTTGTGCTAAACTGTAATTAGCCTTCTGCTGTTGTTTTGCACGTTAATATTCTAAATAAATAAATAAATAGATTATTATTATTATTAGTATTATTATTATTATTATTATTATTATTATTGTCTAGTTTATTTACTTACTGTCTTGCTTATTTACTTATTCATGACATATCGTATTTATGTTGGGAGGTGTTTTCTAAATAGTTCAATAATTTGTGAAAAGTAAATTTTCCTCCTGGACCTCTCGCACATTACGTTGGTTTATTAGTAGATTACTAAAATCTAATATTAAAATGTATTTTGTCTGGCAACATGGAATTCATTGTCTTAACTAAACAGGTTACGATTCACGAGACCTAACCTAAAAACGTATTTTGTTTTATCGCGTGAATTGATTGGTATGAATTCCGAAAACAGAATACCACTCTGAAATGTTTACCCTACTTAAAATATGTACATACTCCTAAGTCACTACCGTGCTATTTCCACTGTTGGACATTTTAATAAAGTCTATTCATTAGCCACGTTCATGTTTCATACCAAGTTGGTCTATAACTTTTATATATATATATATATATATATATATATATATATATATATATATAATTACATTTACCTGAATATACTGTAGTGATGAGTTGGAATCACAACGCAACACAATTGAATTATATATTGATATTAATATTAATAACGGTATTACTAATTAATTATTAACTACGTTCAAATTTCGCATGCTTAGTTAAGTATTTCCATTTCATCAGTTTCCTTTATTGCAAACCAAAATTATTAGTGCCAACATTTAGGAAATAACTGCCTGTTGTCGCATTGTCAATATTCGAAATTCGAAACAAAGTTGGTAAAAGAAACTTCAACCTGACATCTAAGAAATCACTATAATCCACTAGCATGTGTAGTAATAGAGGAAAATGGTTAGGTTTCATCCTTAAGGGGAGAGGATGGTATTTTTTAAAACTTTTTTTCTATTTGGTGTAAAATTTTTTCTATGTAGAGAGATCATATCTGTGGAAACTCAACCAAATAAAGATATTTCAAAAAAAATTATTGGGGGACCCAAATTTGAAAAAATTTACCCAATGCAGAATTGCACTAAACCCGATATATCTAAACCGTTTTTAAAGATAGATTCAAACAGTTTTTTGCAATATATTTACAAAAGCATGTTCTTCAAACTATTTGTAACAGAATTTTGATATTTGTCCCTACGTTTGTAAAATAAACAATTTAAAATTTAATAACAATTTTCTGATTTCCTTTCTTGCAAACAAACGGACGTATTTTTAAAATGAAATCAATTAACAAAATTCTGTTGCACAGAAAATTTCCTAATAGTCTAAAGAATGTGTGTTCTAAATTTCATGCATGTATCTTTAATAGTTCAGAAATTATATCCATTTTTGTCTCTCAATGTAGCAAAAAAAATGAACCGATAAAAGCAGGCGTGTGATTTAAAAATCCATAGCGCAGTAAGTTTAAAAATGACGTCTCAACATCCGATAAGGGCACAAATACCCACAAAATGCTATGCAATGCATTCCACACATATCAAAGGGTATTTTAAAGAAAAAAATTATTTTTTGAAAGTTTAATTTACCGGAAACAACAATAAAAGTGGGCGAGTGATTTAAAAATCCATAACGCAGGAAGTTTAAAAATGGCGACTCACCATCCGATAAGGGCACAAATACCCACAAAATGTTATGCTATGCATTCCACACATATCACAGATTATTTTAAAGAAATTTTTTTTTAATTTGCTCATTTTTCACCAAAAAATACTATCCTCTCCCCTTAGGGTACTAAGTAAGCTGAACCGGACTATACTAATAAAAGGAAAAAGGGGTCTCATCATCAAAAAGTTGAGAAACACTGGTCTAGTGGTTAATAGCTATATTTTGATCTAAATACAAGAATCGTGATTTCACACCCAGACGACAGTGTTTGAGTTGTTTATTATTGAATTGGAAATAGTCCTTTGTAAGTCGTTGGTTATTTTTTGTCCGAAACTAGCTACATTATTTTCGGAACTTGTCCTTTGTTGTGTTCTTCATCTATTTTACCGATTTATATACAGGTTGATTAAATAAAACTTTTGGAAGTCTGTAACATTGTATAGCTCTTCCGCTTAACTGATTCTCTATTTTAAGACTAATTGGGCACTAATGTATATAAAGTAGCGTTGCTTAGCAACTCAGATGAAGCACAATAACAAAACAATATCGGAGCAGTTGGGCGTCTTATCTTTGGTAATTAGAACCTATACACTTTCCCATGTCTGACCTGTTGACGAGAACTGAAGGCTTTGCAACTAATTTTAATTGGTCGCTTCTAATTGGGTCGTAATTAAATCCATCGAGGCGTAAGAAAACCTGTACCGGGACACACTAATTAACGAGGTCCGTACAATACTCCATGTTTACCGCTCAGTTGTACATGAAAGAACGTGCGAGGCTCTCCCTCGTGGAGGCATGACAAATGCCCCACTTTTATTTTTAGCGCGGCACACTCCCATATATTTTTATTTCTCGCCTACATACAGCACAACATTGTCACACGAATTAAAGAAGATATGTGACTGCGGATTTCGGTATGGATAGTATAAATATTCACTATTCCACTAATATACGTCACAAGAGATTACTTCAGTAGTTTCGTCGAATAAAAGATGTGCAAATCCTCTTTTCTATTTCTCGGTTTCCCATGGTGGAGACCCGGCATCGCGTTTCGATGAGTGGAATTTGTGCATTAATTGTATTATGGATACAAAATACATGCTTTACTTTAAAAAAAAATATTTTGTTTCAAAGTCTGAAAAAGCGCAAAATAGTAATTCTAAAAGTTCATACCGTATATACAGGGTGATTTACGAGAATTTACTGTCACTTATGGAGCTTATTTTCGAAGGCATTCTGAGCAAAAATGTCATATATACACTCCTAATCTCAATATTTTCAAAGTTACATTAATTTGAAGTTGTTAGTAAAATACTTTTTTTTTCTTTAGTTTTAAAGTTAAGAGAATATTACAAGTACTCAAAACTGTCATTTCTTTAATTGGCTAGTGTTCTGAAGCTAAAAATGTTTTGTTAATTGCTTTGTACAAATTTTATTTTTCAATTTTTAACTAAAAATGACATCATTCTTACGCACTTATCACAAAAATCGTTACAAATCATACGACTTTAGGAACTTGATTCTTTACAGTTTAATTATAAATCCTAATATATAGTACAGTCTTAAAGAATTTACAATAGTGACGTGATTTGTAACAATTGTTGTGATAAATATTTAACAAAATGAAATTTTGTAGTTAAAAATCGAAAAAAAAATCTGTACGAAGCAACTATGGAAATCACAACACATTTTTAGTTTGAGAATACTAGTTACTTATTCATTCTTTATCTGTAATATTCTTTTACCCTTAAATTCAAGAATAATAGTATTTTCCAAGCAACTTCAAATTAATGTATTTCTGAAAATATTGAGATTAGGACAAATGTTTATATGACATATTTTCTTCAGAATGTCTTCGGAAATAAGCTCCGCAAGGGACGGTAAATCTTTGTGAATCACCCTGTACATATATTTTTCTTCATTAAAATCCTGCGAAAATAAAATCCACGACAGGTACACCTTATTTATACGGAGTGAACCGCAAGTTTATTATTTGCTTAGCCAACTTTCCGAAGACAGGTCTGAACCTCACAAGTGATACCAACAAGACACTACTTATGAGGCAACTAGGCCATGAGATAATGGCGTAGGGTGGCCAATTCCATCCTCCTCCATTGCTACATCGCCGATTAGCTACATATTACACTAATCAGACTTCAGATGTATACAAACAATTGTTCTTCCTCTGACACATATCGTCAAGTGAGATGTACTGCCTGATAATAGATGTACAGTAGTGGCAAAAAAAAAAAACCGGACCGACCCTTGTAGCTGATTTCAGAGCCTTGTTCACTCCAGAGCACGATAGACTGGTGACTAAGACTTTCGTGGTTCGAATCCTGCCTGGGAAGGAAACTTTTTTTTTTTTGTTCCTTATTCAAATTTATTCCCAATACTTTTCGATTGCTGGTATAATTCATGTTCTGGGAATAATAAGTTAATTAAGTAGTAAAATATCGCTTAAATCGAAAAGTATGCAGTAAACTGAGTATTCTGAATTATTGCAAATGTTTCGAAATTGTTACTATTTTGTTCCGTTTTACATTTGCGCAGTCAGCTACTTACTTCTAGATATTTAATCATTTCTCTTAATCACTAATACATTAGGTAAACAATATGCTGTATTAGTACCATTTCTACCCATTATCTTATCTTCTTACTAGTATATATGTATGTATATATATGTACATTATTTCTCTAATTCCTTCTGCATTTGTGTTTTTTGTATTTGTATCTGCAATTTTACTACTATTTCATATTTGCTTCTGCTCTCTGCATTTGTTTCTTGTATTTGTCTATTTTTATTCTGATGGTGTGGTAGAGAACGTCTAATGGCCTTAACTGCGCCAGATTAAATAAATAAACAAATAAATAAATAACTAAATAATTGAATAAATAATTAGGAATATGTATGGTAAGACTTTCCTGTGTTAAATTTCAACGTTCCTCGTTTACATGTTTCGACCTATTTATGGGTCATCTTCAGAACTGGTCGTTGTTGGTCTTGGCGCCACTTGTTCTGTTTCCTGTGAGGGTGTGTTCCTGTGGTATATTGTAGAGTCAAAGAGTGTGTGTGTTTTCAAGTTGAGTTGTGTGTTGAGAATTTCGTTGGGGCGTGTTTTATTAAACTACAACATCGCATACAGAACAAATAACACTCTACAAAAACATCTCAACACACAAACAACACAAACAAACAAATACAACCACAAAGGCGTATACAAACTAAAATGTAACACCTGCAACAACTTTCTACATAGGACATACAGGCAGATCATTTCAAACACGTTACAAAGAACACATCACAGCCATAACAAAATTACAAAACACCTCCACATATGCAGAACACATCACAGATGCTAACCACACCCACAGAGACATCAACACAGACATGGAAATACTACACATCCAACCAAAAAGCCAGAAACTAAACACGCTAGAACAATATGAAATATAAAGACACACAAAAACACATCCCAACGAAATTCTCAACACACAACTCAACTTCAAAACACACACACTCTTTGACTCTACACTATACCACAGGAACACACCCTCACAGGAAAGAGAACAAGTGGCGCCAAGACCAAGAACGACAAGTTCTGAAGATGACATAAATAGGTCGAAACATATGAACGAGGTACGTTGAAATTTAACACAGGAAAGTCTTACCATACATATTCCGAAGTGATACAGTGTTAAAAGTTGTGTAATCAAGATTTAAAATAATTAGGACTTTTTCAAAACTATTGATGTAAATATATAGGCCTATATATTTAGTTTGCAATAAATCCAAGCCTTTCTATCCAAATCACTTCAAATTTGGCGGATGTCTTTTTAGTCATCTTAATTAACAAAAGGAATATGATGAAAATTTGTTAAAAATAAAAAAAATTAAATTCTGTAAGGTCTCCCCTTACAATCTTGTTGCATAGCTCAGCCATGCTTCGGAAAATTTTAATATTGGCAGTTTGCGTTGTCATAGTAACGTGGTATCGATGTCTTTTATGCAGACAATTTACTCTCACATAGCAACGCGGTTTCAATGTTTCACGGTTGATTAATGCAGACAACATACACGGCAACAAGTAAGCCCCTCCTTACCCCGTCATGCTCTCTCGTCAGCTGGCTGTAGAATGATGAAGAAGAAATTCATCTGACAGAGCGTCGATTCAGACCTATAAATCAGCAACAGAAGGGCGAATTACCTATTGAACCAAACTATTCACACCAGGCTCCTGCAGCTCTTCCGAACCAGTGCCCCGATGCAAGCCGCAATCTCTTCCACTCCAGTTGGCGATTGACGTATACTAATTCGCCATATTCTCGTGTTGCGTCGAGGAAGAACGCAGACTTTTAAAATTGAGACCAACGAAATAATCTATTTCCAAATGCATACAAATCTGTTGACTCTTAATCCCTTAAAAGATTGCTATCATATTTGGGCTTGGCTATTCCTAGGGACCTTATCTTTTGGTAATTTGTTTATTTATTTATTTATTTATTTATTTATTTATTTATTTATTTATTTATTTATTTATTTATTTATTTATTCTGGTGTAGTTAAGGCCATCAGGCCTTCTCTTCCACAACACCAAGAATACAAATGAAATGATGAAATGATTAGCCTAAAAGTGTCCCGTTAAGGGTAAAGGCCTCCTCCTATAGAGGGAGAGCTCTATTTGTCTCACGCGGTGAGCTACTCCGCGTAAGAGATGTTTACAACCTTGGACTTGTTCACTTGGTTCAAATTCTGTACTGTTTATTATTGTTCGCTTGTTTCTGTCGCACTGGTTTTAGTCGCTGTTCACTTGTCTTCTTAGGTTTCTCCAGTCTTCCCTATGTCTTGCTCTGCTTGACCAATGGCTTCCTACACATTCACTGAAGAGGTCGGCCCATCTTCTTCTTGGTCTTCCGCGCAATCTATTGCCAATGCGGATAATAGAAATAAACAGAAAAAAATACATTATATACAAAATAAAGCTACACAAAAAATAAAGGTAGAGAGAAAAAAACACTATAAACAAAGTAAAGCCACAGAAAAATATACACAGGTTGCAATCACACAAACTTTAAATGAGTGATTAAGTATCATAATTAATTGTATCCTAAATAATTAAGTAACATAAACAAGAAACTTGCAATTTTAATCTAGATTAAAAAAGAAAAAGAAAAAAAAACACAAATCAATACTTCTAGCAATACCTAAAAACATTAACTAAGACAAAATTTTCCAATTTAATTTTGAATTGTGATAAAGTCCGGCAGTCCCTGACGTCATTAGGTAACGAATTCCAGAGGCGAAGTATTTCTACAGTATAGGAAGATGAGTATAAAGACGTTCTATGATGAGGGATAGAAAGAAGTGCTTGATGTCGGTTTCGAAGAGTTGTAAGAAATTGATAGCAGATAATTCGGAGTAGAAGTATGCATGATTCTAAACAGAAGAGACGGTGAATGTATTGTTCTTCGTTCTTTCAGACGCACCCAAACGGAAAATTTTTGCACAGTTACTTCCTCTGTTACGTTAACCCTTCTACATACCTAACGCATCATGTTTAAGCAAAACAAACTCGCAAAATAACGAGAAACTTAGATCATTCTGCGGACATCGAAAAGCACGAAATACAGGGTGATTCACGAGGAAAGGTAAAAAAATTAGAATGTGAATTCTGAAGTCATTCTGAGTCAAAAAGTTCATATGAATATAGGTCCGTTTTCGAACGGTTACGGAGATATGGCTCTTTGATTTCACAAAAACTTCTGAGATTCCATTTTATTAACTCGCATTTAGAGACAGATAATGGACAAATTTGAAGTTCATATTCACGTATGCATACATTCTAGAAGTCGGGGTCAATGTTTTCGCACATTTTCAAAGGTACCTCCTTCTGCTTCAATGCACTGTTGCGCTCGGGCGTGAATCGCGCTGGTCGCTCGGGAGAGTTGCACGTGGCTGTCTTTATGCCGCATCCAAAATACGGTCGATTAGCGCCTCTCTCGTTTCCCCTTCCTTTGCTATACCAAGTCTTTCATCCAACCCCATAGACAGTAAATACTCTTCGATATGGTACCCTTCTGTTCGGAAAGCGTGGTTCATATTCAGCGACGGCATGTAAGGAACTTCCATCGCCCAAACCATAAACATACACAATATCGGCGTATTCTGCAGTCGAAAATTTATAAGGCATCTTGAAAAACACAACTTAACACTTCCGATAACTGTACCTGTATAACTACTGTACTGTAGGTAGCTGACTGAACTGCTGTGAAGTGATAAGTGATGGCGCATTTGTTGTGACATTTGTGATGCCCCACCAGCCGGTTTGTTTCTCTTCTCTTACCTACATCGCTCACAATGCATATTCCAATGCTACGTCATTCATCGGTGATCTTGTCTCACGTCAGCAGCATATGGTAACGTCTGATTCACATTGGGGCGAGACGTTTTACCAAAAAAAATGCATCTAGCTCCGCCACGTTCGAAAACGGACCTATGTTCATATGAACTTTTTCACACAAAATGACCTAAGATATCGTATCCTAATTTTTTTTCCTTTCCTCGTGAATCATTCTGTATACAACTAAAATGTGTAGGAGTAATATACAGGGTGTTAAAAAAAGTATCCAATATTTTAGGAGGCGCTAGTATGCATCAAAACAAGAAAATAATGTCTAATAAACATGGGTCCTACAACACATACTTTCTGAGATCTGAACACTTGTTCATAGGAGGTGCTCAATGTGACGTCCGTTCATGGCAATGCATTCCTTTGCCCTTCCGCGTAAGACATCACGTACTCTTTGAAATTTGTTTTCATACGTTAATAAGAAAGTCCTGATAACGATCCCCAGTTAATCTCTGTGCTAGCACGTATGGTTCTATTAATCTATCGCCAAGAACGCCTGCCCATACGTTGATTGAGAATCGGTGCTGATTTTCTTCAACTGCATGCTGATTACTAAAATTCACAACACCATCTCTGCTGAACCCCGCTCATATCCGCAACCACACTTTTGTTTTCAGTGTTCCTTGCGACATATCATTATTCCATGCCAGGGTGTCAACTACGGTATGATTATCTGGTAGTCTGCTGTATTGTAAGGCAGAGAAGTGCATTGCCATGCATGGATGTCACATTGAGAACCTCTTATGAACAAGTGTTCAGATCTCAGAAAGTATATGTTGGAGGACTCATGTTTATTAGACATTTTTGTCTTGTTTTGATGCATACTAACACCTCCTAAGTGTCCCGCGCCGTGGCGTCGTGGTGTAAGGCATCCATCCAGCGGAATGCGCGCTGGTTCGAGTCCTCATGGGGGAAGAAATTTTCTCACGAAATTTCGGCCAGTGTATGGGACCGGTGCCCACCCAGCATCGTGAAGCACTTGGGGAGCTACGATAAGTAGCGAAATCCGGTTGCGAATACCAGCTATAACGGCTGGAGGGATCATCGTTCTAACCACACGATACCTCCATTCTGGTTGGATGATCGTCCACCTCTGCTTCGGCAAGTGGGCGTGAGGCCAGCAGCCAGCTGGTAGGTCTAGGCTCTTCACGGGCTGTAGCGCAACGGATTATTATCACCTCCTAAAATATTGGATACTTTTTAACACCCTGTAGATATAAATTTACGGAAAGAGGCAATAAAAGAAGAAATTTAGGAGTGAGAGAAAGAGATGAGTACGTAAATAAATAGAGGATAAAATAATAGAGAAATAATAAGTGATGTAAGTGTTGTAAAATAGAGAAAATGGAAATGTGGACAAATAATTTAGCAGAAAATAGATGGAAAAGAATGTTTAGGAGTAGGTTGATTTGAGAATAGAGAATGAAAATAAAATAAATGATGAAAATTATTAAGAAAAGAAATATGCAATATTAAATAGAACGGCGAGAAATTGGAAGGGAAATAGTACGAATACCTACTTACTTACTTACTTACTTATTTACTTACTTACATACTTACTTACTTGCTTGCTTTTAAGAATCCAGGAGGTTCGTTGCCGCCCTCACATAAGCCCGCCATTGGTCCCTATCCTGGGCAAGATTAATCCAGTCTCTATCATCATATCCCACCTCCCTCAAATCCATTTTAATATTATCTTCCCATCTACGTCTCGGCCTCCCTAAAGCTCTTTCTCCAACCGGCCTCCCAACTAACACTCCATATGCATTTCTGGATTCGCCCATACGTGCTCCATGCCCTGCCCATCTCAAACGTCTGGATTTAATGTTCCTAATTATGTCAGGTGAAAAATACAATGCGTGCAGTTCTGTGTTGTGTAACTTTCTCCATTCTCCTGCAACTCCATCCTTCTTGGCCCCAAATATTTTCCTAAGAACCTTATTCTCAAATACCCTTAAATTGTGTTCCTCTCTCAAAGTGAGAGTCCAAGTTTCATAACGATAAAGAACAACCGGTAATATAACTGTTTTATAAATTCTAACTTTCAGATTTTTTGACAGCAGACTAGATGATAAAAGCTTGTCAACCGAATAATAAGAGGCATTTCCCATATTTATTCTGCGTTTAATTTCCTCCGGAGCATCATTTATATTTGTTACTGTTGCTCCAAGATATTTGAACTTCTCCATCATGGAATGTAAATAAATACAATACAATACCACTTAAAAACATGAAATTCGATATTTAAACTCGTCAACGCCGTAAGCATAGACTTCGAAGTCCATTTCATCAATAGGCTACAGTAGCTTCAGGAAATGCTGTCATGGCCATGAAAACGAATTTTTACAGAATTAATTAATATATTCTGGAGTGGACGATTCCTAATGAAGGTGATGCAGAGTAAAGTAAAACATATGAGTAGGGACCGGATTTTTATGTAATATCAAGGTGTGAAATATGTACATATTTATGTAAGAAAAATAAGCTGAATATGTACCAAAATATGTAAAATCATGAAAATATTTAATATCAATATCTCGCAGGTATAGGATAGATAAGACTCTCCAGTTGTGATTTCATAAAGCAACCGATTTTTTTACCCCACACATGACACATACTATTTTTCCATCTGTAATGAAAACTTCGTCCATTGCAATCCATGATTTTATTTTTGTCGTTAGGGTTGAAGATACAGGGGTCATTTTAGTTAGTTAAAAGCAGTAGATAAACTCACTTGCACTTTGTACTGTAAGAACTAAAACAAGAGAACTGAGTGAAATGAATGACACAACCACAACAGTACTGGAAGCACTGTTTCGCTTTACTGGATTAGGAGAAAATAAGAGGAGATGTGGGACACACATTTTAGCTGCTCCCTGTAAGACACAAGTACCTACTAAAACCTCAAACTAA
>NC_091125.1:166495396-166525396 GCF_040183065.1 Periplaneta americana
ATCTTGCACCACTTCCATTTTTATTTAGCAACACTACAGGAGTATCAAGTGTGGGTAATTTTTGAAAAGCTCTTAATGAGCTTTATTCACAAATAAAAAAATATATTGGGTGTTCCATTTAAAATAAGAGAGCTGGAGTTACTTCCGGTTAAACCGGAAGCAGAAAAAACTCTGTAATACCATTATTGAGTTCTCAGCATATGGTTATCCCCACATACCAAGTTTCATGTCACTGAACCACATGCTTCAAAAGTTATTTAGGTGGTGCGGGACTTTTAACTAACCCTGTATATGCTTACATACATATCAGCATGAAGATGCAAACAGGTTGCTGTGGGTACAGATTCTTGGGCTATGTTTGACGCCTTACCTTCTCCTGAGCAAGAATTCATCGTCGTTACAGAACCTTATGTTGTCAAATTCTTCAGTAGTACGAAATTGCCTTGTAGTTGGTCTGAGCCATCTATATACACACTGTGCTTTGGTTCTTTGTCCTGCTGTATTTTATTCATTGACTCAGAAATTTAAAATTAAAAAAGAAGATAGTGGGACTGCGTTTCTTTGCGTGGCTACGCACCATTAACTGCTCGCTTGTCGCAGAAACCCCCAGACGCCTCCTCTTGCTTTTATGGGTCTCTCCGACTCTTTTCCGCAACGTAATTCGTGAGAGAACGAACGGCGAAGTAAAAGAAATGCGTCTCTGGGAAATCAAGCTGAATTCTTTCACTTACTCACACAGGAAGGTAAAATATACCTGTGAGGCTTTAAGCACGCCCAATTTTTTTCATTTTTCTTTTCTCTTCTTTCTTTTTTTTTTTTCTTTCTCATTATGCCAAGTATAAAGGGAAGGTAATGTATGCTGTAAAAAATATTTCGAGACGTTCAGAGAAGTACCTGTCCTCAGGAACCCTGATTACAAAAAAGTGGTTTTCGAGAAGATGTCTATCAGTCTCTTAGCTTGTCTGTGCAGCTTACAGATGTCCAATAAATTAATTGTCCGATTTCTTCCTATTTATTTATTTACGAATTAATGGTAATTACTTAAAAAATATAATAGCTTCAGTGAAAATGTCACTTTGATTATGTAATCTGGACTTTAAATCACTAATAAAAATGTTGTAAACCCGCTCATTATGCAACTGGTTAGGTAATGATACTGCTATTACGCAACTAGTTAGGTAATGATACTGCTATTACGCAACTAGTTAGGTAATGATACTGCTATTACGCAACTAGTTAGGCAATGATACTGCTATTACGCAACTACTTAGGCAATGCTACTGTTATTACGAAACTAGTTAGGTAATGATACTGCTATTATGCAACTAGTTAGGTAATGATACTGTTATTACGCAACTAGTTAGGTAATGATACTGATATTACACAACTAGTTAGGCAATGATACTGTTATTACGCAACTAGTTAGGTAATGATACTGCTATTACGCAACTAGTTAGGTAATCGTACTGTTATTACGCAACTAGTTAGGTAATTATACTGTTATTACGCAACTAGTCAGGTAATGAACTGCTATTACGCAACTAGTTACGTAATGATACTGCTATTACGCAACTAGTTAGGTAATGATACTGCTATTACGCAACTAGTTAGGTAATCATACTGTTATTACGCAACTAGTTACGTAATGATACTGCTATTACGCAACTAGTTAGGTAATGATACTGCTATTACGCAACTAGTTAAGCGATGATACTGCTATTACGCATCTAGTTAGGTAATGATAATGCTATTACACAACTAGTTAGGTAATGTTACTGCTATTACGCAACTAGTTAGGTAATGATACTGCTATTACGCAACTAGTTAGGTAATGATACTGCTATTACGCAACTAGTTAGGTAATGATACTGCTATTACGCAACTAGTTAGGTAATGATACTGTTATTACGCAACTAATTAGGTAATGATACTGCTATTACGCAACTAGTTAGGCAATGATACTGCTATTACGCAGCTAGTTAGGTAATGATACTGCTATTACGCAACTAGATAGGCAATGATACTGCTATTACGCAACTAGTTAGGCAATGATACTGTTATTACGCAACTAGTTAGGTAATGATACTGCTATTACGCAACTAATTAGGTAATGATACTGCTATTACGCAACTAGTTAGGTAATGATACTGCTATTACGCAACTAGTTAGGTAATGATACTGATTATACCAGGAGCGCACTGATCTGAGTGACTTGTTTGGCTGAGAGTTCGCAGTTAAGTGCACAGTAATCTGTACAGACATATGCACTCCTAATATAATGGCAGTTGACGTTGGACATATACGTCAACATATATGCCTAATTTGGAGTCAGACCACAAAGGGAAACATTGAAGGAGGAGAGTTCGATCCTGTGCTGTGGATTGAATTCGGCGTAGCTTAGAGATCAGAGCGCCTGGTACGTAGAACCAAGGACCCGGGTTTGATCCTCGGCGCCGGAGCGAATTTTTCTCTTCAAATATTAATTGTCAATATTACAGATATTATTCTGTAAGGACAAATTAATAAATCTATAATATTTTTCATGTTTTAACAAGAAAAATGTGAAAAATCCTACTTCACATTCATAAAAAGCCTCAGTTGCACATTCATAGGACCTAAAAATCAGACCCCTAATTATAACAAATTTTAGTCGGAGAAACTAGGAGATCATTTCAAACACGATAAAAGGAACACATCACAGCCATAGTTATATATCACACAATACCACCACACACGCAGAATACATCACAAACACCAACCACAACTACAGGAACATAGAAACAGACATGTAAATCCTATATATTCAACCGAAAAAAAAAACTAGAAATTAAATACACTAGAAAATACGAAACATAAAAAAAACACGCCCACAACATATCCCCCATACACAATTAAATTTCAGAACCCACCCTACCGACCACGAACGCATCCATCAACAAAGTAACTCCATGTTCCTATTTTCTCTTGCTTACTTTTCTTAATTTCTATATTTATTTTCCTTTTTACCTTATATTTATCATCCAGTCTGCTGTCAAAATATTTGAAAGTTAGAATTTATAAAACAGTTATATTACCGGTTGTTCTTTATGGTTGTGAAACTTGGACTCTCACTTTGAGAGAGGAACATAGGTTAAGGGTGTTTGAGAAGAAGGTGCTTAGGAAAATATTTGGAGCTAAGAGGGATGAAGTTACAGGAAAATGGAGAAAGTTACACAACACAGAACTGCACGCATAGTATTCTTCACTTGACATAATTAGTAACATTAAATCCAGACGTTTGAGATGGGCAGGGCATGTAGTACGTATGGGCGAATCCAGAAATGCATATAGAGTGTTAGTTGGGAGACCGGAGGGAAAAAGACCTTTAGGGAGGCCGAGACGTAGATGGGAGGATAATATTAAAATGGATTTGAGGGAGGTGGGATATGATGATAGAGAATGGATTAATGTTGCTCAGGATAGGGACCAATGGCGGGCTTATGTGAGGGCGGCAATGAACCTCCGGGTTCTTAAAAGCCAGTAAGTAAGTAAGTTTTTCCTTCTATCCCTGTCTTGAATTTCTTCCTTCGTTAATTCTTCATGTTTTTCTCTTCTTCATGCTCTCTATTTCATCTCTTCATACTCCCTTTAGTTTTTCTTTTTTTTTGCTTTAAATATTTTTCCCTGTGTAGCAACTGTTTCTCCATCCATCTATCTTTATTTTGCCAGAAGTGAAGCTCCATATACCCGCAGAAAACCTGTGTTCATCGGCCTTGTGCATGAATATCACAGGATTGTATAACAAAGTGAAATCTCTGCCCCCTTTCATTATAACTGTCTCTCGAGCCTGTTTGATGTGAGGCGTAACTGCTCTGGGCCTTTTATTTGCGAAACGTGGAATATCTGCAAGGCAGTTTTTTAAGAGCATCTTTTTTTTTTATAGGTTTTTGCAAGAGACACAAAACAGGGAAACTCTTTGGAAAGCATGTATCACAAAAAAGAAGTGAAGTGTGGTATTATCATAGAGAACGCACTCACACGCGTGTGTTTGTGTTTCTCTTCTCCCGGAGACACAATCTGGATCACTCCACAGAATTTTAATTGAAGAGGTGAGAAATAATCTACAAAGCCCTTCATGTACAGAAGCACCCTGACTCGCTTCTCGAACACGCGCCCGCACGTGGTTAGCATTTCTACACATTAAATACTAACGGTAATAACAATCAGGAATTATTTTTCTTGCGTTGTATAAGATCATCCATTCCACTCCTAGGAATCAGAAGTGTCTTTCCATCATCATCTTCCTTCACCCATGTTTCCCACTAGTCGGCCTGGGTGGCGCAGTCGATACAGTGCTGGCCTTCTGTGCCCGAGGTTGCGGGTTCGATCCCGGCGCAGGTCGATAACATTTAAATGTTCTTACTTACTTACCTACTTACTTACCTACCTTACTCACTTACCTACTTACTTACTCACTTACCTACTTACTTACTTATCTACTTACTTACTTAATTACCTTCCTTACTTACTTATTTACCTAATTACTTACTTACCTACTTACTTATTTACTTACCTACTTACTTACCTATTATTTACTTACCTACTTACTTACATACTTAAGTATTTACTTACTTACTTACTTACATACCTTACTTACTTACTCACCTACTTACTTATTTACCTACTTACTTACTTACCTACTTACTTACTTACCTACTTACTTACTTACCTACTTACTTACTTACCTTACCTACCTACTTACTTACCTTACTTGCTTACCTACTTACTTACCTTACTTGCATACCTACTTACTTACTTACCAACTTATTTACTTACTTACCTTCCTTACCTATTTACTTGCTTACTTACTTACCTGCTTACTTACCTACTTATTTACTTACATACTTACTTACCTTACTTCCTTAATTACTACTTACTTACTTACCTACTTACTTACCTTACTTACCTACTTGCTTACTTACCTACTTACTTACTTACCTAATTACTTACTTACCTACTTACTTATTTACTTACCCGCTTACTTACCTATTATTTACTTACCTACTTACGTATTTACTTACTTACATACCTTACTTACTTACTCACCTACTTACTTATTTACCTACTTACTTACCTACTTACTTACTTACCTACTTACTTACTTACCTTACCTACCTACTTACTTACCTTACTTCCTTACCTACTTACTTACTTACCAACTTATTTACTTACTTACCTTACTTACCTATTTACTTGCTTACTTACTTACCTACTTATTTACTTACATACTTACTTACCTTAATTCCTTAATTACTACTTACTTACCTACTTACTTACCTTACTTACCTACTTACTTACTTACCTACTTATTTACTTACCTACTTATTTACTTACCTACTTACTTACCTACTTACTTGCTTACCTACTTACTTACCTTATTTACTTACCTATTTACTTACCTTACTTAATTACCCACTTACTTACTTACCTACTTACTTACTTACCTACTTACCTTATTTCCTTAATTACTACTTACTTACTTACCTACTTACTTACCTTACTTACTTACCTACTTACTTATTTACTTACCTACCTACTTACTTATTTACTTACTTACTCACCTACTTATTTACTTAACTTACTTAATTACTACTTACTTACTTACTTACTTACTTACTTACTTACTTTCAAATGGCTTTTAGATAACCCGGAGGTTCATTGCCGCTCTCACATAAGCCCGTCAACGGTCCCTATCCTGAACAAGATTAACCCAGGCCCTACCATCATATCCCATCTCTCTCAAATCCATTTTAATATTATCCTCCTATCTACATCTCGCCCCACCCCAAAGGTCTTTCTCCCTCAGGTCTCCCAACTAACATTTTATATGCATTTCTGGATTCAGCCATGCGCTGAAGTGGATCCGGGTCCAGCATCGAAAGTTACCCACCATTTGCTCATTTTGGGTTGAGGGGAAAACTCCGGAAAAAACTTCAACCAGGTAACTTGCCCAGACCGGGAATCGAACCTGGGCCACCTGGTTTCGTGGCTAGACGTGCTAACAGTTACTCCACAGGTGTGGACTCAGTATTTTTAAAAGAGCAGACTGGATGACAAAAGCTTCTCAGCCGAATAATAGCAGGCATTTCCCATATTTATTCTGCGTTTAATTTTCCTTCGAGTGACATTTATATTTGTTACTGTTGCTCCAAGGTATTTTAATTTTTAACCTTTCCGAAGGATAAGTTTCCAATTTTTATATTTCCGTTTCGTACTATGCTGTGGTAAAGAGACAATATTATATACTTCGATTTTTTGTGGCATTTATTTCAAACCTATCTCCTTGCGTACTTTCCCAAATTGCGTTGCTGAGAAAAAAATAATTCAAGCGATTTAGGAACTTGTATAAGGAAATTCATCGGTAATAGTAATATACGTTACAAGAGCGGCATGTTGACGTTTTCATGGTCGAGGAAAAGATTGAAAAAGCGAAACGTAGTTGAGCTTTTTTAATTTCCGAGAACATGAAAACAAACATACCGCTCGTGTATCGTACATTATTTTGTGCAAATATCGTTTATTACATACCTGAAAGACGAATTTCTAATTAGCTGCAATGAAATCTCCATGTTGGTTTCTGTTTAATGACGGCAACTTCGGAAAACCAAAATATCTTTCTTCAACATTGTTGCTATAAAATGTTTTCTGTGTTTACTATACTCCAGCAGGCCGTGATATACGTCTATCTTTTTTTCCCCCCAGTCTATAAATGCGAACTTAAAACAAACGGTAAGGTTATGTAATGATTTATTTTTCATTTTAATATTTTAACAATATTATTTATACAAGATATTGCAGTAATAACATCGGCATCTGGAATCTCGTTGATTTTTTCACGGCTTCCTTAATGTTACTTGTATCAGGAATGCAATAAGTTTCGTGGAGCAGTAGACTTTACTTAATTTTTGCAAATATTTAACAACAATAATTAACATTGCAATTTAGGTGAAATTGCAGTGGTAAGTTTCCAATTTATAATTCTTACTATGTTAAATGTCTCTAAAAATAATATGTTAAAAGCCTAAAGCAGTAAAATGAATGTCGCGCTTAAGCGGTAAGAAGAGGGAAATTGTTATGTTTGTTACGTTGGGAATACTGAATGTGGTATTTCACACTTACCGCTTATTGGTTCCGTGCGGAAAACAAGCAAATACGCACGATCTCGCACAAAATATTAAGCACCACTGTTGGCGTTATCAGAAAGTGTGAAAACGGCAAAAGCGGTCATGACTTTAAATATACCTTATCCCTGAAATTAGGCTATTTTGGTAGAAAACAATTTACAAAAACAATATGGATCGATACAGCTAGTTTGTACTTGCTTCAGCGCTTGCTTTCTTTCCCTGCTGATATATTCATTCAGTTGTTTTCGGGTGTCGCGCTGTAACAGAATTCATTTATAAAGAAGCCGTCACTCCCAGATGTTTGTCATCGCAAGGTTCAGCTAATTTCGCGGTTACCAAGTTGAAAGCGAACGACGAGGAAGGGAGGGGGTTGTTTCTCTCTCCAATGCACCTACGTGTAATCCAATATTTGTGTTTGCAGGGATTGGGACGACTTAACAGCGTGGTGCAGATCTGTGTTACAACCCATGCATCACCGCGTCGATAAAGCGAGCTTGCGTACATGGACGTCGAGTTAAAATGTGAGATGTACTCATCAACCGCGGTTCGATCTCTGGCACATCCTGTGAGATTTTCTAAACACACTGATGCTTTGCATCAGATCACTTCGCTTTCCGCAGCCAAGATTTCTTAAAAATTGTCCTTTCATTAAGGACCCTATTTTTCGGCAATACATTTTTTAACAATTAATTTCATTCTTACATTTGAAGTAGTTCGATTAATTAAAATGTGTCTCAGTGAAAATGTATAGCAGAGTCCGTATAGGTCAGTTTCTGTCAGATGCATTTCCAGTTCACTGTGGGCTAAAGCAAGGAGATGCACTATCACCTTTACTTTTTAACTTCGCTCTAGAGTATGCTATTAGGAAAGTCCAGGATAACAGAGAGGGTTTGGAATTGAACGGGTTACATCAGCTGCTTGTCTATGCGGGTGAGGTGAATATGTTAGGAGAAAATACACAAACGATTAGGGAAATTACGGGAATTTTACTTGAAGCAAGTAAAGAAATAGGTTTGGAAGTAAATCTCGAAAAGACAAAGTTTATGATTATGTCTCGTGACGAGAATATTGCACGAAATGGAAATATAAAAATTGGAAATTTATCTTTTGAAGAGGTGGAGAAGTTCAAATATCTTTGAGCAACAGTAACAAATATAAATGATATTCGGGAGGAAATTAAACACAGAATAAATATGGGAAATGCCTGTTATTATTCGGTTGAGAAGCTTTTATCATCCAGTCTGCTGTCAAAAAATCTGAAAGTTAGAATTTATAAAACAGTTATATTACCGGTTGTTCTTTATGGTTGTGAAATTTGGACTCTCACTTTGAGAGAGGAACATAGGTTAATGGTGTTTGAGAATAAGGCGCTTAGGAAAATATTTGGGGCTAAGAGAGATGAAATTACAGGAGAATGGAAAAAGATATACAACACAGAACTGCACGCACTGTATTCTTCACCTGACATAATTAGGAACATTAAATCCAGACATTCGAGAGGAGATCGACAGGGCATGTAGCACGTATGGGCGAATCCAGATATGCATATAGAGTGTTAGTTGTGAGGCAGGAGGGGAAAAGGACCTTTGCAGATTTCGAGACGTAGATGGGAAGTTAATATTAAAATGGATTTGAGGGAGGTGGGATATGATGATAGAGACTGGATTAATCTTGCTAAGGACAGGGACCAATGGCGGGCTTATGTGAGGGCGGCAATGAACCTCCGCGTTCCTTAAAAGCCAGTCAGTAAGTAAGTTACATTTGAAGAGTACAAGAGAAAAACAATCAAAGTCACAGTTCTCTTAAAAGTAAGGGTGATGCAATCACCTAATTCAGTACATTACTACAAAAGTTATTGCTGTTCCTAATTAAAAAAATAGAAAAGGATGGCTGTATCCATGGTGACAATATTCTCCTTCACCAGTTTTGATAAGAGAAACACACAAATTTTTCATTAATATACTGAATTTGATGATGACATCACCCTTAAAAGAATTGTGACTTTGATTTTTTTTTGCCCTATACTCTTTATTTACCCTTCTAGGCTACCTAAAATACCTAAAATATCATATTTTAGTAGTCACTGCCGTGGCTCAGTCGGTTAAGGCGCTTGCCTTCCGGCTTGAAGTTGTGCTAGGGCACGGGTTCGATCCCCGCTTGGGCAGAGTACCTGGTTGGGTTTTTTTCCGAGGTTTTTCCTAATCTTAAGATAAATGCCACATAATATATGGCGAATCCTCGGTCTCATCTTCTAATCACCAATCTCATCGACGCTAAATAACCTAGTAGTTGATACAGCTTCGTTAGCCACTTCCCTGATTAACCCATAACTCGGGTTGCTAACTTGTGTCAAAATTTATTAACCCGAGTTAACTCGTTTGAGTCCCATTTTCGCTGCTAAGGATTATATCCCGAATATATACGTTTCCATTCTTTCATTAACCTTTTTCTCACTAGATGGCTACAGAAGTTAGTGATATTGCTATATCTGGTGGTGTTTTTTGTACTTCTTCCTTGCGAGTGGAATTCTATGCTCATACAGCATTCACACACAGTAGTGAGTAGATGCTAGTTAGTTTTGGTGGTTTGTGTTTGTGTTTAGTGTTTTTGTGCTGTTTTGTATAAAAATGGATCAAGTTAGTGATTCCGAAACTTTTGATCAGGAATATAAGCTTATTCCTGTAGAAGATTAGGAAATGAAACATCGGTATCAGAAGACGAACTTATAGACCAGCAAAAACAAATTCACATCAGTTGATGTCGCATCTTTTCGACAGTGGTTTGAATAGAAGACATCTGACACCATTTCTTCTGCGCCTCCGAGGTCCCCATTCCCTGAAATTTTAACATTGTTTCTGATAACGATAATTCTCAATTTTTTTAATTATTCTTTAATAATCACCTCATCAACATTATATTGGAGGAGACGATTCGGCATGTTAATAAGTGTTCACAGAATGCTGAAAATATTTCGTGGCGGCCTACTACAGACTCTGAAATACGTGTACTTTTGGGTATAATGATAGAGCAGAACATTATTCACAAACCTGAAGAACAGATGTACTGGTACAAATATTCAATGACTGCTACACCATTCTTCCCAAAACGCTCTCGTATAGGAGAGCAGATACTACTGTCCGGAATGCAATGTGCCACTGTGCGTAATACCCTGCTTTCGAGTCTATCACACGACAAGCAACATTTAATGCCTTGATAACAGCACTGGTATTGTACCTCATAGATTAACCCATAAAAAGACATAAGTTGGTAAATAGTTCAGGAGAAAATCAAAGTTGGACAACTACCAGACCTGGAATCAAGGTGCACGAGATAATTCGGGATAATAATTCAGGTATGAATGTATGTCTATTTCATAGTTATTTTTTAAGTATGTAAGAAAATTAGTGATGTACAGTGATTCTGTAATATTAAATGACCTCTTTACGAAAATAACAAAAATATGACACTTTTTTTCACAAAACTGGTAAAATATATAGGCCTAGGCCTAGTAAGTGAAGAGGTTAAATAACCAACTAAAAAAAAAAAACCATATTTTGGCAAAAATAAATCGCTAAGTAAGACGTATCTCTTCTCTCAGTAGAATTCACACTTGCTACTTTTAATTTCCATTCAGCGTTAAATCTATGTGCCAAAAGTTGTATACACCATTCCAGCAAATAGATGGACTCAGTAAGACTAAACTTACCAGTAGAAACAAAAATCGCGGTACAGAATAATATATTCCATTTCTCTAGAGTGTTCTGCTTTTTCCTCTCTATTTTTAAATGATTATATTAACTTGCTTCCATTTTCGCCCCCCTGCGACAACGAAGAAAGACGCTATAATTCTTCGCCGCATACATGAGAGGAAATGGGAACTATTTCAGAATAAAAGTATCGACTTTAGGACCCTCACACGAGCGTACATTCAGGGCTTTGCACAGGGTGAGGGTGCCTGTGGATACAAATCATTCAATATATGGTTTCATGGAAATTTTCCAGTCCGTGGCGACCAAAAACATTTTGATATCTGAACTGTTATAATCTAATTCTTTTGCAGTTACAAGCTCAATTTTTTGACCGAAAGAGATAGTTAAACACAAACGCTTTTGATGGGATTGTTTGCCTTGCTCTCTGTGGGTTTGCTTACCTTGCAATGTAAACAAGGTCTTCGGACGCGTTATCCGTCAATTTAGCATTGAATCAGATGTAATGCGATTGTACTTAGCTGTAAAACAACCCACAACCAACAATACATTTTTTATTTCGGAAAAAATACTGTAAAATATGTGAAATATAGGCTACAGCATGAACCGTAAGTGATGTCATTAATTTCAGAGCATTTTTCCTAGAGATATTTCAAACAAAAAGGTCTAATACTGTTTTATTTGTTTTTACTTCCTTTTTTGGATATAAAACTTGTTTTACAGACTCTCAACCGCTTGGTACTGCTAAGCTGCAAAAGAAGGATCCGGATATATTGCCAATGGCAATCTCTGACTGTTATCTTCGCCATCTATTCCTTACTTACTTACTTACTTACCTACTTACTTTTAAGAAACCCGCAGGTTCATTGCCGCCCTCACATAAGCCCGCCATCGGTCCCTATCCTGAGCAAGATTAATCCAGTCTCTATCATCATATCCCACCTCCCTCAAATCCATTTTAATATTATCCTCCCATCTACGTCTCGGCCTCCCCAAAGTTATTTTTCCCTCCGGCCTCCCAACTAACCTCTATATGCATGTCTGGATTCGCCCATACGTGCTAAATGCCCTGTCCATCTCAAACGTTTGGATTTAATGTTCCTAATTATATCAGGTGAAGAATACAATGCGTGGAGTTCTGTGTTGCGTAATTTTCTCCATTCTCCTGTAACTTCATCCCTCTTAGCCCCAAATATTTTCCTAAGCACCTCATTCTCAAACACCCTTAACCTATGTTCCTCTCTCAAAGTGAGAGTCCAATTTTCACAACCATATAGAACAACCGGTAATATAACTGTTTTATAAATTCTAACTTTCAGATTTTTTGACAACAGACTGGATGATAGAAGCTTCTCAACCGAATAATAACAGGCATTTCCCATATTTATTCTATGTTTAATTTCCTCCCGAGTGTCATTTATATTTGTTACTGTTGCTCCCAGGTATTTGAATTTTTCCACCTCTTCAAAGGATAAATTTTCAATTTTTATATTTCCATTTCGTACAATATTTTCGTCACGAGACATAATCATATACTTTATCTTTTCGGGATTTACTCCTAAACTTATCTCTTTACTTGCTTCAAGTAAAATTCCCGTGTTTTCCCTAATCAGTTGTGAAACTTTTTGTCTTGCTCCGAAATAAAAATAGGTGAATATTACTAATATGTGTGCCCTAAATCTGAATTTAAAATGCAAATTGCCCTTTCACGTACCATTTTCCGGGGAAAATGAATTGAATTTGTTATGGAAAAAAAAAAAAAAAAAAAAACATTTTTTTTTTTTTTTTTTAATTTTTCACCGTTAGAGGTCTACTGGTAAAATTAGAACATACTAGGGATTCAACTGCCTTATAATACTTTAAAAATGTGAACTGGATACAAAAATGATGTTACACAATTTAAAACACAACAACAATAAAAATATTTCATGCCTATAATGAGAAAAATCTCGGAATTTGAACTTACATTTAAAAGAATTTTCTGGATGACTTCTGTTTATGACTAGACCTGGATTGTCTTTTGCCAACAATAGTCTGCAAGCATGCTGGATGATGATCTTCCTTCATATCGCCTTTCCATTTCAGATATTTCTTGATGAAATCTTTTCCCATGCTCGTCGCTTACCGCTCCAAAGTTAGGAGGAAATAAATCCAAATGGGAATGTAAAAAGTATATTTTGAGAGACATATTACACCCCATTTTGTCATATGCACTTAACATGGTTTCCACAACAAGTTCTATGTAGTTGTCTGCCTTAGAATTTCCAAGGAAATATGAGCAAACATCTTTGAAAGCTCACCATGTCATTTTTTCTGTAACGGAAAGTTTTTCCTCAAAACAAAGAGTCAGCCATAACGTTGTGAATTTGTAGACCGATGAAAATTCGCCTTTTTAATTTACCTTCACTCAAAATGGTAAACTTCTCTGTTAAATACTGAAAACCACACCCTTGTTTGTTAATTGCGTATACCTCACTTTGAACTCTTATGAAATTTACTGAATAGAAGGGACCAATATCTGTTTATTTATTAGAAGTAGTCGACCTGGTTGGCGAGTTGGTATAGCGCTGGCCTTCTATGCCCAAGGTTGCGGGTTCGATCCCGGGCCAGGTCGAAGGCATTTAAGTGTGCTTAAATGCGACAGGCTCATGTCAGTAGATTTACTGGCATGTAAAAGAACTCCTGCGGGACAAAATTCCGGCACATCCGGCGACGCTGATATAACCTCTGCAGTTGCGAGCGTCGTTAAATAAAACATAACATTATAGCATTATTAGAAGTAAAAAAGAACATACCAACAATCATAAGAAACCGGAAATAAGTCACAAACTCATAAAATGCATTAGCTTTTGTTTTGATTTACAACCTCCAACCCTCCGCCAGATGTTTCTTGGGGAGTGCTTATCGTAAAGTGAAATCACCTTATATCTTAAAAACCTTACTTGATATGAAGAAAAGAGATGCATTTTCGGATTCAGCACACATTAAATCATAAGGGACACATTGTTTTAAGTCGGAGCAAAAGTTTTGTTGTTCACTGTTATCGATCACTATCGATTAGTGGGAATCAGGTATTTTTGAACGCCAGTATACGTGAAAAGATGATTATAAAGAAGAATAAGAAGACAGAACTGGAAAGGTAATTCAGACACTTATCAAATGATCTGAAGTTAATGGAGTGTGTGCTTGTAATGCTAACCGCACAAGAAACTGAATGAATTGTAAGATCGAACCCCGACCTTCGATGAGTTATTTTTGAGTATGGGCTATTCAATATGAAATCGATCAGTAAAAAAACCTCGAATATTCTTATATTCTAATGTTTTCCCTATTTATAAAAGGTGCTGAGGAGAGTACATTTTCAAAAATATAAGTCTATCAAAAGTCAAACGGTTTTCGTATTGTTGAGCGACAAATTTAGCGTATTTTATAAAAACAAGCCTCTTTCAGCGCTCAGAACTCTGGAACCATTTACTGCAGAACATTGAACGGGAGCTCATTTTGAAGCTGACATTTGGTAGGTTATGTTAAGAAGTAATCCTTATTTTTACTGTAGACAGAGAGACAGATAATCTGATTTTACTTACTTTTAGGCTTTTGGCCAATTTGTTCTACTTTTTCAGTTGGTTATTTAACGACGCTGTATCAACTACTAGGTTATTTAGCGTCGATGAGATTGGTGATAGCGAGATGATATTTGGCGAGATGAGGCCGGGGATTCGCCATAGATTATCTTGCATTCACATTACGGTTGGGGAAAACCTCGGAAAAAACCCAACCAGATAATCAGCCCAAGCGGGAATCGAACCCGCGCCCGAACGCAACTTCAGACCGGCAGGCAAGCGCCTTAACCGACTGAGCCACGCCGGTGGCTTTGGCCAATTTGTAAAACTGTAAAAAAATATTGAGAAAAAACCTTGCATTATTAAGAGGGGTTCAGCATTCTTTGCTTAGGGGTATGGCAATAAGTTTCGAGGGTATTAAATAGATTATTTTCACACGCCTGGATTTGAACGGTGCAGTACCGCACGCATTGGCCGAGGGCTGAAGATAAACGAGCGTTGGGCGTCATTTTACTCCTGTGTTTATGAAAACTTGTGATAAAGCTAGCCCAGCTATGCGCTACTAGCGAAACATCACGTGTTTGTCTCCTGGCCTTGCTTGTCTCGGCTAGCTCCCGTCTCACAGTCAGCTGGTTAGTTCCCGCGCGTAGTATTTATTTTCTTTAGTTGATGTTTTCAATACTTTGTCAACATGCCATCAGTAAAAAATATGTGTTTATTTGTACTTTCAATGCGGAATCTTACTATATATTTTTTTAAAATATTTTTTTCCTAGGCAAAGGCGTCTTAATGAGGAAAAATCTAAATTTCTCCATTTCCATAAAAAGTAAGAAAATCTGTTTATATGCCAATATAAACTTTAATTTCTCAGCATCAAAATAAACCATGATTTTGATCATTGAGTGAAAGGATTTCGGAGCTACAACAGTTTAATGTTGCTAATTTTATGAAAATACGATAAATTTAAATATTTTAATTTAAACACTATGAAGTTCTGATGCTCAAACTTTGCACAAAGCATTGTATCACAGTTCTCTACGTATAAAAAAAGTTTCATTGTATTTAGAAATTGTAAGGTAAATTTTCTCTATATTTCGGTCGATTTGAGATGGAATAGCTCGTATGATATGTCCAATTTAATGTACACTGATCTCAGAGCTGTAGAATATAGCGGTGCCTAGCCTGTATTTAATCAAGTCCTTCCCTACAAGAAAGACTGCAGTGTACAGCATCTTCAGTGTTAACTTAATGTTCAGACGGACCATCTTCACATTAATGGAGAATCGATACAGTAGTTAAGAGAATCGCCGAAAACGGCTCACACCTCCCCTCCCCACCCCTGCTTCCTTCCTCTCAGTATTCTCGTCCTTTCTTTTTATTCTCTTTGCTTACATGCTTCTATTCTTCTTTTTAAAAAATTCCTCGTGTATTTAACCGTTTTTTCCTCTGCCCTTTTCCAATCTCTCATTCTGGTGAGTGTTTTTCCAGCATTTTCTTTAGTACATTTCTCCTCACTCGAAACTAGGAACTGCAATTAATTAGTTTGTTGTGCAGGTACGAGACAATCCAAAAAGTAAGTTCCAATTTGCAGTAAATAAAGAAAAAGAAAGTATTGTATAGGTAAAGAGACTCGTACAGAAAGTAAGTTTATATTGCCAGCTTATTAAATAAAAAACAATAGTTCGTACATTTCAGATGCGTCCAGAAAGTAAGTTCCCATTGGCAGTAAGTTAAGTAAAAAGAGATTATTGTATAGGTAAGAAATTCGTACAAAAATTAAGTTTCGAACTGGCAATAAATTAAGAAGATAGATGGATTTATTGACCAATATTACACGTACAGATGTACTATATTAACAGAATTTTTTCTTAAATCCCCTCACCTATAGATAGATCCAACCACTCTCCAAAAGAACAAAGATTAAAATTAAAATGGTACAAACAAAACACATTATATAATAATTATATCCTAACCTAAACAGGCATAAAAGTGTATGATTGAGTATACCTTCGTCAGTTCGCATCACAAACTTCAACAGCTGAAGTTCTAATCTGTCTTGCCTTCAAGAGGAACAATCCAGTCTTTTGTTCGTATTCTCTATATTCCCCAGGAGGTCAAGAGATGCAAGCGAACTCTTACTCTGACTTAGCATCGAAGGTGGTACATATTTTCTTCCGATATGTTCCGATTCGACACACTGCGATAAAATATGTCTCCAGGAGTCTTTTTCCCCGCACAGTGGACAAAGGCGCTTTCCTTCTTCGCTGACAATTTTATTACCCTTCCATGCCCCCAATCTCAGCCATGCTAAACCTGCTCTGCTCTCTTCGTTACAAAAATTTATGTAGTCACACCTCCCCCAGTTAAGCATGAGATCTGATTGTAAATGTAGTGAGGACTTTTTCGAACATTGGAGCTCAATTTCTTGCCTCTCGATATCAATTAATCGCATCTTCACATTACGCCATATGTTCCTTCTGTTATTATCTCCTTTTTTTCTACACCCATTCCATTCCTATATGATGCAGCCCCTTTGCAGTTTATAAACTCACCCTTTTTCCCACCCCTCTCTATGTTGAACTTTGTAGCAAATCGATCGTAAAAGCGACTGATCCCCAAATATAATTTTAATCACTATTTTATCACCCTACTTTCATATAAATTGCTTCGTTTTGAAGCCTAAGCTGTCAATTAAGTAAAAAGATAGTATTGCATAGGTAAGAAATTCGTACAGAAATTAAGTTTATATTTCCAGTATATTAATTAAAAAGCAATATTTCGTACATATGAAATGCGTCCAGAAATTAAGTCCCAATTGTCAGTAAATTAAGTAAAAAGAGATTATTGTATACGTAAGAGACTCGTACAGAAATTAACTTTATATTGCCAGTATATTCGTTAAAAATTACTGTTTCGTACATACGACAAGGGTCCAGAAACAAAAATTACAATTAGTAGTAGATGAATGCAGAAAGTAAGTTTATATTGGCAATATATTAATCAAATTAAAAAGCATTATTCCGTACAGTGAGGGACATAATACAAGTTAGGCATATACGTTGACGTTTTATGTCCAAGTCAACTGCCATTATACTAGGGGCGCACTCAACTGAGTGACTTGTTTGGCCGGGATTCCGCAGTTAAGTGCACAGTAATCTGTACAGACATATGCACTGCAGCTATGGGAATGCCTAGCTTGGAGTCAGGCCACAAAGGGAAACATTGAAGAAGAGGAGTTCGATCCGGTGCTGTGGATTGAATTCGGCGTAGCTCAGTGATCAGAGCGCTTGGTACGTAGAACCAAGGAACCGGGTTTGATCCCCGGCGCCGAAGCGAATTTTTCTCCTCAATTATTAATTGTCAATATTACAGATATTAGTCTGTAGGACAAAATAATACTTACTTACTTACTTACTTACTTACTTACTTACTTACTTACTTACTGGCTTTCAAGGAACCCGGAGGTTCATTGCTGCCCTCACATAAGCCCGCCATTGGTCCCTGTCCTGAGCAAGATTAATCCAGTCTCTACCATCATATCCCATCTCCCTCAAATCCATTTTAATATTATCTTCCCATCTATGTCTCGGCCTCTCCACAGGTCTTTTTCCTTCCGGCCTCCCAACTAACACTCTATATGCATTTCTGGATTCGCCTATACGTGCTACATGGCCTGCCCATCTCAAACGTCTGGATTTAATGTTCCTAATTATGTCAGGTGAAGAATACAATGCGTGCAGCTCTGCGTTGTGTAACTTTCTCCATTCTCCTGTAACTTCATCCCTCTTAGCCCCAAATATTTTCCTAAATTCTTAATATTCCCAAATATTTTTCTAAGAACCTTATTCTCAAACAACCTTAATCTCTGTTCCTCTCTCAAAGTGAGAGTCCAAGTTTCACAACCATGCAGAACATCCGGTAGTGTAACTGTTTTATAAATTCTAACTTTCAGATTTTTTGACAGATTTTTATATTTCGTAGGATATTCTGGTCACGAGACGTCGTCTTTTCGGAGTTTATTTCCAAACCTATCGCTTTATTTGCTTCAAGTAAAATTTCCGTGTTTCCCTAATCGTTTGTGGATTTTCTATAACTGTTTTAATTTGTTTTATTATAATTTATGTTCTTTTTAACTCGTATTAGTTACTTGTGGTTCAGTAGAAGAGAATACCACAATTTTGCCGGATAAATAAGTAATTGCAAGTAAGTAAGTAAGTAAATACGTAAATAATGAAAAATCTAACAGAATAGAGCCAGAAGGAAATGAATGGGTAACATTGCTAATAGGCTTCAATTATTATTCAATTCTCCCTAAGTACGGGGTCAAACCCTCTGAAACTTCCTCTGTAAGCACAGCCTTGACCTGTGCAATTATAAAGTGGCACTATACGTAGAACGACTGCCTCGCCCAGCCCTCATTGTGTCTGCGAACTTCACAGATTTGTGACGTAATGCACATCATAATCGGCTTAGCATATAATCAGCCTCAAATTAAGTTCAAAATTGAGTTCTCAGGTCGTGCAGCGAAGATGACGAAGCATTTGCAATCATGGGACTTCCTTCCTGCCATCTGGTGGCGGCGTCATCACTCATCGCCAATCCTTGTCCACTTTTCCAAAATGCCCAACGCCTCTATAATCAAATTCCACTGCGTTGCTAAGCTGCGGATTTCATTTCTGTCTCGGGCGAGGCTTTCAGAATATTGGATCTGACAGTTTCTGCGCCCCACCCCCTGCGATGAACGGGATGCAAAACCTTGAAGTTTATAATTGAGAGGATAATAACAGATGAGAAATGCCAGGTAGCACGGGGAATTCGTCCTTGATTAGTAGCCCGCTAGGGGTCTTGACTCGTGTGTGATCTGTGACTTGATTGTGATGTAATTACCCAATTAGTAATGCAGCTCAAGCGTGAGCACAGTGGCGGCTAGTAAGTAGACATTTTTTAAGGCCCGTCTCAATAAATTGCCTTGAAATCCTTAACTACTGTGTCTTTTCTTTACTTTAGTAGGTTATTTTACGACGCTTTATCAACATCTTACGTTATTTAGCGTCTGAATGAGATGTAGGTGATAATGCCGGTGAAATGAGTCCGGGTCCAGCACCGAAAGTTACCCATCATTTGCTCATATTGGGTTCAGGGAAAACCCCGGATAAACAGTTAACTTGCCCCGACCGGGAATCGAACCCGGGCCACCTGGTTTCGCGGGCAGACGCGCTAACCGTTACTCTATAGGTGTGAACTACTGTATCTTAGAGCGTATTCCGAATCTCACCGGTGAGCAATCCGATGGCATCACGGTGTTCCGAATTCCACCGATGACGTCATTCATGCTCCACCGGTGTCGCATCGGTGCCATCAGCTTGCAGAGGTGGTGGCAGTCTCCATCATCCGCCATCAGTGAATCTGATTGGTTCTTGTATAGGGCGGGAATTAGCAGACGAATGACATCGTGCACTGTTGTGTCATGGCGGTGTGTTCTGCTGTATTGTTAGTAATGAGCACAACGTAAAAACAACATGTTAATGGCTTATGAGCGAACATGTCAACGGACCAGTTATTACTACCGGTTCAAGAAATAAATTGTTCATGATCTCTTTTCTTTGAACGACATGGCAGTACGAAAATTTCGCAAAATTTTGCTAGCGTAGCAGAGATAACCACTTACACGGTCGCCATGACAGCATCGCTTCTTCCAGCAGTTTTGTTCCTTATTTTCGTTGCAACGTGACGTCATTGATCCCACCGGACCGGTGAGATTCGGAATACGCTGTTAGGCAAAGGAAGTGTTCTTGTATCATATTGTAGATATGACATGCATAAATACATACAAAAAATTTAATCACAGAACATTGGATAGTTTTTTAGTTATGTAGGAAACGCTTCATCACTGCACAGTGAACTGAATTTTGGAAAAAAGTATAAATAACTATTTTAATTGTAATTTTTTTTTTCATATAGCAGAAGGACAATGTTTTACACATATTACTTTTCATTATTGAACAATATACAGTAATGGAGGAAAAAAAATGTTGAATATTTCCAAAATTTTACTGCTGTAAGCTGTACCTAACCCCTTAAGGGTATATGTACGTGAACGACCACAAATATTGTCAGAAAATGCAGGCTCTAAATTTCTAAAATTTTATAAGGAAATGAACTCACAATTGGACAAAAATTACAAGGTACCACAACAAGACTTATTAGAACTTAAATATCTGATAAAAGTATAAAAAATGTTACTAATAATATATTTTTTAGAATTCACTTTTTACTTTAAATTAAATTTTCCAAAATTTGAAAATTTTCACACATATTATTGCATAACTCCACATCCATTAAAGACAGAATTCTCAAATTTTGTACAATAATTTTACATGTATTTATGCAAAATGTAGACTACAATAATTCCCATTTCTTTGAAAATATAAAAATTATATCACAAAACATTATGTTAATTTTAGTATACTTTATACAGGACAAATAAAAAATTAATTGTATTAAAATAAACAACTCTACATGTCTGAGAGTAGTCCACTTTTCAGAAATAAGTGTTTATTGCATGCAGGAAAAATATTAAAGATGTCAGAGAGACCATAATAATGTTATGATTACCAAATGAATTAACTGCAGATTTTTTTTTCATACTTTGTTAAAACTGGTTTGAAAAATATTATTAGTAAACTGTTTTATATTCTTATCGGATATTGAAGTTCTAATAAGTCTTGTTGTGGTACCTTGTAATTTTTGTCCGCTTGTAAGTTCATTTCCTTATTAAATTTTAAAAATTTAGAGCCTTCTTTTTCTGATAATATTTGTGGTTGTTCACGTACATATAGCCTTAACGAACAAAACTAAAATTCTTTCAATCATTTATTATCATAATACACTGCTCTCTTAAACTGACTGAGCATATCGGGAATTAAATCAATGTTTTTCCAAAACACGCCATGAAATATTAACATATAAAAGGATTTTTATCTCGAAAATTAATAAAAAAAAAACGAGCAAAATTTTATGATTTTTTTTTTTTATTTGGAATATCTCAAAGAGTAACTCCTTGCAATTAATGAACGTTACTTACTATTCATCGCTTCTAAATCACTTATGCTGGTTAGAGAGAATTTTAATTAGAATGAAAAATATTCCTATATTTTTATACTGCTTTTTATATTTAAAGAGTGAATTTTCAAGTTTGTATAGCAGAGTTCGTATAGGTCAGTTTCTGTCAGATGCGTTTCCAATTCACTGTGGGCTAAAGCAAGAAGATGCACTATCACTTTTACTTTTTAACTTTGCTCTAGAGTATGCCATTAGAAAACAGAGAGGGTTTGGAATTGAACGGGTTACATCAGTTGCTTGTGTATGCGGATGACGTGAATATGTTAGGAGAAAACCCACAAACGATTAGGGAAAACACGGGAATTTTACTGGAAGCAAGTAAGGAGATAGGTTTGGAAGTAAATCCCGAAAAGGCAAAGTATATGATTATGTCTCGTGACGAGAATATTGTACGAAATGGAAATATAAAAATTGTAAATTTATCTTTTGAAGAGGTGGAGAAGTTGAAATATCTTGGAGCAACAGTAACAAATATAAATGATACTCGGGAGGAAATTAAACACAGAATAAATATGGGAAATGCCTGTTATTATTCGGTTGAGAAGCTTTTATCATCCAGTCTGCTGTCAAAAAATCTTAAAGTTAGAATTTATAAAACAGTTATATTACCGGTTGTTCTTTATAGTTGTGAAACTTTCACTCTCACTTTGAGAGAGGAACATATGTTAAGGGTGTTTGAGAATAAGGCGCTTAGGAAAATATTTGGGGCTAAAAGGGATGAAGTTACAAGGGAATGGAGAAAGTTACACAACACAGAACTGCACGCATTGTATTCTTCACCTGACATAATTAGGAACATTAAATCGAGACGTTTGAGATGGGCAGGGCATGTAGCACGTATGGGCGATTCCAGAAATGCATATAGAGTGTTAGTTGGGAGGCCGGAGGGAAAAAGACCCTTAGGGAGGCCGAGACGTAAATGGGATGATAATATTAAAATGGATTTGAGGGAGATGGGATATGATGATAGAGAATGGATTAATCTTGCTCAGGATAGGGACCAATGGCGGGCTTATGTGAGGGCGGCAATGAACCTCCGGGTTCCTTAAAAGCCAGTAAGTAAGTAAGTATTGGCGGGTCATAACTTGATTTTACGATATGAAGTTTCAATCGGGGCCCATACATGATGTGTCAGGTCAAACTCAGACCCGCCACTACTGCAAATCTTTCTCTATTCAATCTATTCCTTTAAGATGTCATTCCCTTTCCTGTCTTACGCTGCATTGCATTGGGAAAGTTAATACTTCTCCAGGAACAGGGCGGCGAGATTTTCCAAAGCGTTGGGCCCCGCATTTAAACCAGTTGGTGACTGGCTAGGGATGTTAGCGTCAGCTTAGAAGCTATGTACGCCCCCCCCCACCTCCTCCTCCCCCCTTTTTTATCTACGACTCCCAAACGGAGACCCTACGTGACGTACATACGAGAGGATTGTCCGGCAGCTCTGTGACCGCGACACGGCAATTCATTCTATATTAAAGTTCGGTTGCTAGGCAGCAGTGTTACGCGGATTCAAAAACTTTTCTCCGTGATGTTCATCTAATTCATGGGGGATGCCAACTTTGCTTGAGTTATAACAAACGCAATGCAATTTACACACGTCAAATGGAGCTGTAGTTGGGACCATTACCAAAATGAATCTGAAAATTGACTCACGTAATGCGTCCAGAGATCGCAAGGGCAAGAGCGGGCTGCCATTTCATTTCCCATCTCCTAGCAATTACTCAGTTTTCGTGAGAAGACGCTCGAGTTCCTCGTTTAGTGTTTCGTGAAAGCAGGTGAGATCTCCGGATTCCGTGTAGATGAATGACATCAGACAACGTAATTAAGCAAGAAGAAACAAAGGTCTAAGCGATGTGAGAAGAAGAACTTTGAAAGGAGGAAAAAATAATAAGTTTTTTTTTTTTTGCAAATTTTTAACCCACCATTTTCTATTCTTTGCTTCAGGTTACACAATTTAATTAGAATAATAACTATAAAGATAAGGAAGCAAAAAAGACACCAATACGAAAGGGAGGTGAAAAAGAGAAAAAAGAAAGAGCAAGTTAATAACAAACAGATGAATCAATGGCCTTCTTCTTCATCTTCTTCCCTCTCATGGATTTAAGTCTTTCCACATTAAGAGAATTTATCTACCAGCCAGTTATTATTCGGTTGAGAAGCTTTTCTCATCCAGTCTACTCTCAAAAAACCTGGAAGTTAGAATTTATAGAACAGTTATATTACCGATTGTTCTGTATGGTTCTGAAACTTGGACTGTAATTTTGAGAGAGGAACTGAGGTTAAGGATGTTTGAGAATAAGGTGCTTAGGAAAATATTTGAAGCTAAGAGGGATGAAATTACAGGAGAATTGAGAAAGTTACACAACGCAGCACTGCACGCATTGTATTCTTCACTTAATATAATTAGGAACATTAAATTCAGACGTCTGAGCTGAGCAGGGCATGTAGCACGTATGGGCCAATCCAGAAATACATATAGAGTGTTAGTTGGGAGGCCGCAGGGAAAAAGACCTTTGGGGAGGCCGAGACGTAGCTGGGTAGATAATATTAAAATGGATTTGAGGGAGGTGGGATATGATTGTAGAGACTAGATTTATCTTGCTCAGGATAGGGACCAATGGCGGGCTTATGTGAGGGCGGCAATGAACCTCCGTTTTCCTTAAAAGCCAGTAAGTAAGTATTACCGATTGTTCTGTATGGTTGTGAAACTTGGACTGTAATTTTGAGAGAGGAACAGAGGTTAAGGATGTTTGAGAATAAGGTGCATAGGAAAATATTTGAGGCTGAGAGGGATGAAGTTACAGGAGAATGGAGAAAGTTACACAACGCAGAACTGCACGCATTGTATTCTTCACTTAATATAATTAGAAACATTAAATCCAGACGTTTGAGACGATCAGGGCATGTAGCACGTATGGGCGAATCCAGAAATACATATAGAATATTAGTTGGGAGGCCGGAGGGAAAAGGATCATTGGGAAGGCCGAGACGTAGATGGGAAGATAATATTAAAATGGTTTTGAGGGAGGTGGGGTATGATGGTGGAGACTGGATTAATCTTGCTCAGGATAGGGACCGATGCGGGATTATGTGAGGGCGGCAATAAAGCTCCGGGTTCTCTTAAAAGCCATAAGTAAGTAAGTAAGTAAGTAAAGTAAGTAAGTAAGTAGGAAAGATTAGGGGTCGTCCAACATATATTTTCTTTGAGTTCTATAACCTAGTAAAAGGAATGCTATTCTGTTAGGTTCCATCCTTTGTATATGCTAGTACCAGTTATTCTGTAGTTAATCTATTCTTTGCTTGAGACTAAATATTTTGAGATCTTTTATAATATCTTCATTATTTCCTGATCTAAAAGTGTTACTCCCGCTACTGAATGCCATCTTTGTCGTTTCAATTTTTTTTTTATCCGAGCGGTTTGTCCAAACTATGGAGTAACGGTTAGTGCGCTGACCGCGAAACCAAGTGACCCGGGTTCGAATCCCGGTCGGGGCAAGTTACCTGATTGAGTTTTTTACGGGTTTTTCCCACAACCCAATATGAGCAAATGCTGGGTAACTATCGGTGTTGGACCCGGACTCATTTCACCGGCATTATCACCTTTATTCCATTCAGATGCTAAATAACCTGAGATGTTTATACAACGTCATAAAATAACCCACTAACCCGAGCGGTTTAGTGCCCAATTACCACTTATATAACTGAAATTGTTGGATAGTCATCGTTTTATAAAACTTTAACTGTGTAATTTTCAGTGTTTTGTCTTTTAATGTTCTATGTATTGTTTTACATCTTACTTTTTCGGGTGTGAACCAGTTATGATTCATTGTAAGAAATTTAGAATATGGTTTATATTTTCTTTCTTTCTTTCTTTCTTCCTTTCTTTCTTTCTCTCTTTCTTTCTTTCTTTCTTTCTTTCTTTATTTCTTTCTGTCCTTCTTTCTTTCTTCCTTTCTTTCTGTCTGTCTTTCTTTCTTACTTTCGTTCTTCCTTTCTTTCTTCCTTTCTTTCTTTCTTCCTTTCTTTCTTTCTTTCTTCCTTTCTTTCTTTCTTTCTTCCTTTCTTTCTTTCTTTCTTTCTTCCTTTCTTTCTTTCTTTCTTTCTTCCTTTCTTTATGTCTTTCTTTCTTTCTTTCTTCGTTTCTTTCTTTATTTATTTCTGTCTTTCTTTCTTTCTTTCTTTCTTCCTTTCTTTATGTCTTTCTTTCTTTCTTTCTTTCTTTCTTTCTGTCTTTCTTTCTTTCTTTCTTCGTTTCTTTCTTTCTTTATTTATTTATTTCTGTCTTTCTTTCTTTCTTTCTTGCTTTCTTTATGTCTTTCTTTCGTTCTTCCTTTCTTTCTTTCTTTCTTCCTTTATTTCTTTCTTTCTTCTTTTTTCTTTCTTCCTTTCTTTCTTTCTTTATTTATTTCTTTCTGTCTTTCTTTCTTCCTTTCTTTCTTTCTTTCTGTCTTTCTTTCTTTCGTTCTTTCTTTCTTTCTCTCTTTCTTTCTTTCTTCCTTTCTTTCTTTATTTATTTCTTTCTTTCTTTGTTTCTTTCTGTCTATCTTTGTTTCTTTGTTTCTTTCTTCCTTTCTTTCTCTCTGTCTTTCTTTCTTTCTTCCTTTCTTTCTGTCTTTCTTTCTTTATTTCTTTCTGTCTTTCTTTCTTCCTTTCTTTCTGTCTTTCTTTCTTTCTTTCTTTCTTTATTTATTTATTTCAGTCTGTCTTTCTTTCTTTCTTTCTTTCTTTCTTACTCTCTTTCTTTCTTTCTTTCTTTCTTTCATTTGTGTTACTATTGTTTATTGAAAAAAGGTCGAATTTATCAGTGACAGGTTATCATATTTAGTACTTAAGGGTAGATGGTGCGACATCATAGTTATAAATGCTCACGCCCCTACAGAAGAGAAGGACGACCATATAAAGAATAGCTTCTATGAGGAATTGGAACATACTTTTGATCAGTTCCCTAGATATCACATGAAAATTTTATTGGGGGATTTCAATGCTAAAGTAGGACGGGAGGATATTTTTAGACCAACTATTGGAAAAGAGAGCCTACACGCAATTAGTAGTGACAATGGAGTTAGATTAGTCAACTTTGCCACATCGAAAAATTTAATTGTCAAAAGTACAACATTCCCCCATAAGGATATACATAAATATACTTGGACTTCTCCAGATGGATTGACACACAACCAAATAGATCACATCTTGATAGATAAACGGAGACATACTAGTATAGTAGATATTCGAACTTTCAGGGGTGCAGACTGTAATTCTGACCATTATTTGGTGATTGGAGAATTAAGAGAAAGATTATCAGTAGCCAAGCGAGTAGAGCAGCAAGTTAATATTACTAAATTCAATATTTTGAAATTAAAGGACGAGGAAGCTAAGCAAAATTATCAGGTCGAAATTTCGAATAGGTTTGCCACTTTAGAAAGTTCCGACGAAGTTGAGAAAGAATTAGATGTTAATAGCGTGTGGGAAAATATCAGAGATAGTATCAAAATTGCAGCTGAGCAGAGCATAGGTTATTATGAAACTAAGAAAAAGAAACCGTGGTTTGATGAAGATTGTTGCATGGTAGTAGAAAGAAGGAAACAGGCAAAATTGAAATTCTTACAGGATCCAGTTGAGGAGAAGAGAGATAATTATTTCAATGAAAGACGGGAAGCAAGTCGTACACTTAGGAATAAAAAGAGAGGTTACTTGAAGGAAAAACTGAATGAGGTAGAAACAAATAGTAAGAATAAAAACATTCGAGATTTATATAAGGGTATAAAGGAATTTAAGAACGGATATCAGCCAAGGGTAAACGTGATCAAGGATGAGAATGGTGACTTGCTTGCAGACTCTCCATCAGTCCTAAACAGATGGAAAAACTATTTTGCGCAATTACTAAATGTACATAGGCCAAATAGAAATGATCGGGACGAAATTGAAATACAAACTGCTGAGCCATTTATACCCGAACCCACACTTTCAGAAGTCGAAATTGCGATAGAGAATCTGAAAAAGTACAAGTCTCCAGGTATCGATCAAATTCCAGCAGAATTAATACAAGAGGGTGGAAGTGCATTATATAGCGAAATTTATAAACTTGTACTTGCTATTTGGGAAAAGGAAATTGTACCAGAACAATGGAAGGAGTCCATAATTGTACCTATTTTTAAAAAGGGGGACAAAACCAACTGTGGTAACTTTCGAGGAATATCACTTTTGTTGACGTCGTACAAAATTTTGTCCAATATTCTTTTGAGAAGATTAACTCCGTACGTAGATGAAATTATTGGGGATCATCAGTGCGGTTTTCGGCGTAATAGATCGACTATTGATCAGATTTTTTGTATTCGGCAGATAATGGAGAAAAAATGAGAGTATAAGGGTACAGTACATCAGTTATTCATAGATTTCAAAAAGGCTTATGACTCGGTTAAGAGGGAAGTATTATATGATATTCTTATTGAATTTGGTATTCCCAAGAAACTAGTTCGATTAATTAAAATGTGTCTCAGTGAAACATACAGCAGAGTCCGTATAGGTCAGTTTCTATCTGATGCTTTTCCAATTCACTGCGGGCTAAAGCAGGGAGATGCACTATCACCTTTACTTTTTAACTTCGCGCTTGAATATGCCATTAGGAAAGTTCAGGATAACAGGCAGGGTTTGGAATTGACGAAATGGAAATATAAAAATTGGAGATTTATCCTTCGAAGAGGTGGAAAAATTCAAATACACTCGGGAGGAAATTAAACGCAGAATAAATATGGGAAATGCGTGTTATTATTCGGTTGAGAAGCTCTTATCATCCAGTCTGCTGTCCAAAAATCTGAAAGTTAGAATTTATAAAACAGTTATATTACCGGTTCTTTTGTATGGGTGTGAAACTTGGACTCTCACTCTGAGAGAGGAACATAGGTTCAGGGTGTTTGAGAATAAGGTGCTTAGGAAAATATTTGGGGCTAAGCGGGATGAAGTTACAGGAGAATGGAGAAAGTTACACAACACAGAACTGCACGCATTGTATTCTTCTCCTGACATAATTAGGAACATTAAATCCAGACGTTTGAGATGGGCAGGGCATGTAGCACGTATGGGCGAATCCAGAAATGCATATAGAGTGTTAGTTGTGAGACCGGAGGGAAAAAGACCTTTAGGGAGGCCGAGACGTAGATGGGAGGATAATATTAAAATGGATTTGAGGGAGGTGGGGTATGATGATAGAGACTGGATTAATCTTGCACAGGATAGGAACCGCTGGCGGGCTTATGTGAGGGCGGCAATGAACCTTCGGGTTCCTTAAAAGCCATTTGTAAGTAAGTAAGTAAGTATTGTTTATTGCTTTTGCGTTCTATTTCAATTTCCATTATATTGAGTGAACCGTAAGAAATGTCATTAAATTCAGGGGGTTAGTCCTCGAGATAATTCAAACAAAAACGTTTAATACACTTCTGCTCGTTTTTGCTTCCTTTTCGAAAAAAAAAAATTGTATGAAATATTAGAATGTATGTAAACAATTTCTTATGAGTAATTATTAATTTTATATGTTATTTTATTGTAATTCATTCATGTAAATGTATTATGTATCGAATCCTGCTCTGAGTACGAAAACACTCTCTTTGAGGGGAGTGCTAGATGTTAGTTAATTTCCAATTTCTTTGCATTATGTTTTTCTGCCAATAAACAATATTATTATTATTATTATTATTATTATTATTATTATTATTATTATTATTATTATCATCATCATCATCATCATCATTATTTCATAGCCTGTTTTGGGAAAATGAAAACTACAAAAGTAAAGTTTAATATTTCCGTCTTTTACTTATTTATTAAAATGTCAACAAAGTTTTTTTTTTTATTCTAATGCATCTTATTGCACGTGAACGTTTTCGGCCCTTGTTATGGGCGTCATCAGACAACTGTGTAGATATCTATATATATGATGAATAAATCGATATTACATATTGCGAGAGTTTAACCAAATTTTACAAACTTTAAAATGTAAAAACCTTTTTATAAACTTTTTAAAAAAGCTTTCGAATTGAAAAGTAAAGATAATTAATTAAAAAAAATACATATAAAATTGTTATAAAATATGCATCTTTAATAATATCATACTAAAATTGTCTATGGCAGATAATAAATTTTACGAAATACATGCTTCACTATGTTATAGGTAGTTTTTTAAATGTGTATTTTGCGCAGTGATGAATGTGGAACAACATGTAGCCACTGGGAACGATATTGATTTAATTCCCAATATGCTCAGTCAGTTTAAAAGAACAATGTATTATGAGAATAAATGATTGAAAGAATTTTAGTTTTGTGCTTTACATGTGCAGAAATTTGATGTAACCTTTCGTTCTGAAAAGGAATTTTAAAATGTTACATTTTCTCGGATCGTATTTCCGCATACTTACTTATTTAGTTATGGCTTTTAAGAAACCTGGAGTTCAT